>NW_024582879.1:0-12215 GCF_018398535.1 Haplochromis burtoni | reverse complement strand
CACACACACACACACACACACACACACACACACAAATACTCAATTTTAGATTAGTCTGACAGAAAGATCTGGTCTCAGCTGGACTGTAGAATTGTATATCGTTGCATCTTTATCTGGCTGTATTCAGTACTAAGTTGGATGTTATCAGCCTTCTGGAACCACAGGCGGTTAAATAAGAGCCATTTAAAAGTAACAAATCAGTGACTAAAGAACTTAATTAGATTTATGCCTACATTTTTTATGTATATAAAATCATTTTGCATTTGGTTCGATTGTGTTACCTGATTTCTTCTGTTATGGCCCATAATAAGATGCTGTGCCGCTGATGCATTTTGTCTTATTTACGTTCACTATAGAAACGACAGTTCTTCCTGAAACATTCTATCAAACTGATTTACTTCATGACTTTGCAAAACAGACACACAGATCGCAGTTGAAAGCTACATCGTTTTCTTTTATGGCTTTGGCAATATCTTCACTAGAAGGGCTTTCTTCAGTCTTGTTCCCACTACAGAAATAAACACCTAAACAATGCTTATTATTATCTTGAATGTCTATATTAGACCAACTGCAAGCTTAACAGGAGGGTATCCCAGCCTTGTTTTTGCAACATGGCCACAGAGAGCTAATCACGGTATACTTTAGTGTTCTTAAACAGAGCCAAAAGAGGGGTTTCAGTACTTACATTAGCTTTAACTTGGATTGAACTATACAGCTAAACAGCCATGCTCATTAAGCCTTTTTAAGGCTTGCTTCTCTGTAGGAACCAAGGGGACCAGCCAGAGAGGGTGAATGCTTATTTATTGGCTTCGATTTTTATATAATTGTAAAGCCACAGAATGGAGCTTGTTAGTGGCTTACTACCGCAAGGTTTCCCAGCACAAGTAGCCAATGCTAACTTATTGTTGTTTAATCCCCCGGTTTTGTGACTTTCATCCTCTTCATTGTCACCATATGGACAAATACCAGCTCTTCTATCTTTGTCATCTATACCACACGCAAACACATGCTTACACAATAGTCAGTTTGTACCATATTAAGACAATCTGATGAGAATGTTCTAGTAATATGTAGGGGCTAGACACAAAGTGGATAATGAGAAAAGGAAAACAGCACACTAATCACTCAGCTGCCGTGGGAATTAACAGTAACACACACACAGCCTGCTGCTTTTCTCCACCTGCCACAGTTCAAAAGTGAGCTGATATCCTACAAAAAAAATGTGTGTGTGTGTGTGTTAGTGTATACTTTGTATATTATTTATGGGTGCAGTTTGAATTTTACATGTGAGCGTGTGCATGACTGTGCACCACAGCTTTGTTGTAGCCCTGCAACATCTCTGCACTAATAGACACAAAGTTTTACACACAAAGAGAGGGAGTGGAGGAAAGAAACAGTGAATGTGAGAGGGCGAGGTAGAAACTTGCAGAAATGTCAGCGTGATTACTAGGACCATGTAGAGAAGTCTGCTAGTGCTGATTCAACAAAAAAGTTAGAAAGTTTTAGGGAGCACAGAGGGCTGCAGGAAAGGAATCTGAAAGACAGAAAAAGGCAAGTAAAAGAGGGATGGGAGAGGTGAGAGAAACTACTGCAGCATTTCCTTATGACATTACGCTACTATTATTATTATTTCTCTCCGATTGACAGCTTTAGCTGAACTTAAAACTTGGTTGATTAACGGCTGCTGTTTTTTTGGGCCCATCGCACTGACGTCATTCTCTTACACAACAGACTAGAAGTGCTGTGCAGCTGTGCAAAAGTAATGTTGGATTATTTATGAGTAACTCTTTGGAGCACAATTTTCAGATTTTTTTATGCTACATTTTGTTATGCACTTTTGCACAATATGAGTTTATTGTGAAGCTAGAAAAACAAAGCTGGGACCATTTTTAAGCAACAGCCTGATAATTTTCTATATTATATTAAAAAAATACACACTACCTAAAAGATTTTGGCTTAAGTTCATTTTAAAATGTGAACTTGTTTTGGAAAAAGCCAGATAAATAATTAGAGCAAAGACAGATTTAAAAGGTCATGGTTTCCCATAAGAGCTCTAATAATTTCTCATTGTCACTCTGACTCGCTCCACATCTTCAAGCGAATGTGCTCTATTCATTCAGCTGAAATTAATTTCCCACCTGGAACTTATCTTTTATGGCATTCCAGGACATTAGCACATACATGGCAATTTGTCGGGAGCATAAGAATATACGTACAAGTGAAATTATGTATGAAATTGCCTTATGCCACCTGACACCTAAGTGAAAATGGAATCAAAGTGCATCAAGTACTCAATCTTACGTGATTCACTGTACTTCTTACTCACAGCTGAGCCTAAATCATACTCCAGGTAGTAACAAATTGGACTTCCACAGTAGACTGTAGATATTTTTATAGCATGATTAAAGAAAGGGGTAAAAAATGAGCTGGAAGTCTTCTGATGTGTCTAATACTACTGCTGTCACAAGTGGTTATCCTCATTTACAGTAGACTAGACTCTTAGTCAATTCCAGGAGAAATGTGTCTGCAATTCAGTCTGCTGCAAAAATGTTAGTAAAATATACCTTAACAAAATCAGATCACACATTTAGCATGCTGAAAATATGTAAACTGATGTGACTGCTTGGGATATCAGTTAATGGGATCATTTTCACAGTATTTCTTGGTTGGATCACATTGCTTTTCATGGTTATCACATGTATTCTGAGCCATAGGGCAAATCAAATGTGCCACATTTCCTACTGAATAGGTGGATCAGTAATGATCTTTTTGTTTGCCCTCAAACCTGAAGTGCTTTTCCCCCTTTTTAGCCACGAGATTCCACTTAAAAAGAGCCCCAGCTACAAGCAGTGTGTTGTGTAAGCCAGTGGTGATAGATGATTAGCAATGATAATATTAAGCTGGGGTAGAGTGAGAGAGCAGTGTCTGGGAGGGAGAAGAGGGTAACAAGTAACAAAATAAACCAAACTATGTGTTAGTTTTAGTAGATCTTCTGTCACCAAGTTTAAACAATTCATGGTAGGATTCGGACAACATTTAAACACCAACTTTGCTGTAGTGAATTTCACTAAACAGAAGAAATTCCATTCAGTACAGCTATGCAACGTCCCAAGTGAGCCACAAGGGAAGACAGCAGAGAACACCATTACATCATTTACAGCATAGATGAACGAGACTTTTCTGCTTGGTTTGGTCTCCAGCTTGTGTGTCTCTGTTTTGAGTGCCTGTGGTTCAGAAGGCTGATCACATTAAAGATTTGCAGCAAATACAGACAAGATAAAGATACAAGGATATGTGATTCTACAATCCAACTGAGACCGGATCTTTCTGTCAAAAGAATCTGCAGTTGTCTATTCGTGTTTGTGTGTACAATGGTGGTTAAGTAGGTCAGACATTGCATTGTTTGCTTTCACTTTCTCCAGATCTCCATGTTTTGATGGAATGTAGAGGAACAAGCATGTCCGCACACATATTTAGAAAGCAGCTTTATTTTGAGTGCGGCCACATTTTTTCATTAGGGTCTTGTTTTGTAGCTATGCTTCCTTCAAAAACTTGCAGTTATGCTTATGATAAGTATGCATGTGTGCATCTGGTGAACACCTACTTTGCCCTGGGAATTAGCATATTAGAGGTCAAATCTGTAATACACCAAGGAGGCTGGAGGGTGTTTATGTGTGTGCATGCTTGCCATTTTAACCTCTATGACACTGACTGCACAACTATGACGCTTGCTCCCTTGTTAATGATGATACCCCTATTGCATCAGATATATACACATACTAGACATAAATGTGAAATCCATTTACACATAGACACACACCCATAAACAGATACACACAGCCACACGCACTCAACACAGTGAACCACAGACATCAAGACGCTTTCCCAGAGGAATTCCACCCAGCTGTTGTGGAAAGCATTGCTTTAAAGTGACTGCTTGGTGCCTCACTTGGTTATTAGGGGGTCAGCGTGTAGATAGAGATAACTACTGATATCTCTAAGCAAAAACTGGTTTTACAGTTATCAAACTATGTAGAAAGCATAACATAAACAAATTAAAGAAGACCATGGTCACGGAGAAAATAGGTAATGCACAGTAATCTGATCAATCAATTAGTCCAGGTTGTTGGATGAATACTTTAGATGCTATTTTACAATAAAAAAGGCATTATAAAATTTATAAACATGCCTATAAAACTATATGTAGTATATGTATATGTATATGTAGAGAAATGCTCACAGTAATTGTCTGACAGACGGTAAATTAGAGCTAGTTTAAAAAAAATCACTGATATTCAATTATCATGGATTTTATACCCATGAATTAAAAAAAATTGGAGGTTTTGCCTTTTCTAGACAATCCATTTCACTACTGCTCAACTTTTAATAGGATGAAACACACAAACACACACACACATGCTCAGACATCACTGTAGGTAGGTGCTATTAATATGCGCCTGAACCAGGACGTGGAAGTGGGGAACGGAAGCAGGCCGGTATCCACTGGGAAACAGATCGCTGCCCCTGTTTTAACCAGAATACTGCTGGGACTGTCAGTGGGAATGACCAGTGGGAATAAGTAACGGGAAGACCGCTCATTCGCTGATAAAATCTGCGACAGCTCAGAGAAGATACATTAATGCTTTAGTCACTGACATAACAGTTGAAATTTTAGTCTCTTAAACAGTAAACCAACTTAAATCCTGTGCTTCAAATCATAACAGAACAATAACTATGCTGTGAATATTCTGCTTTATTAAAAGATCTTTATTAAAAGGGGAGGATGAGGAGAGGCAGTTTTAGGAGTGTGAGAGCAACACTCACAAAAACAAGACAGAACAACAAATATGGTGGTTAAACTAAAAAACAGATTTTTTTAAACACCAAGACAGAAATGGAAAAATATGACATATAAAAAAAAGCCCTACGTGGTCAAAGAGACACAACAGGGGAAAAAAGGGAGAGAAGATGCGAGTTTGAGGGTGAGAACTGTAGTGAGGAAAGGATGGAGCTTCATTAACTGCAACATAAAACACACCTGTTGTCCTGCTCTTTGTCTCTCCCTGCATGCATACTGTATAGTGTGTGCGAGTGTGAGGCTGTGTGTGTTATGACAGATGTTGTACCATGCTGCTTCCCAGCAGAGGACAGGCTTAAAGTTCATTAGGAGGGCCTCTTGACATTCAGCCTCGGATACAAGATACTTCTAAAACACTGAAGACTGCTGGTAGAATAATAAATACAAACCCAAAAGCAGTGTGCATGACCTGCGATTGACCAAAGCATCATGCACTTTCTTGTTCTCATTTTCAGTTTTTAAATGTCATTTGTACAGCATGATACAGCAAGATAGCAAGAACACTGACAAAGAATCACTACAGCATAGAAGAATACATTTCATTTGCAGTGCTTCAGTGTTCAGAACAGTTGCACTGTAAGTATCACCGTAATAATACCCAGGGCAAAGTTCAAAGCCAAACAATGTTGAACTCTTTGTATGTATCTTGATATAAATTAAACTGACCTCAAGGACAGAGACAGAGGTGGAGAGAGGGCGACACATAGAGAGAGAGAGAGAGAGAGAGAGAGAGAGAGAGAGAGAGAGAGAGAGAGAGAGAGAGAGAGAGAGGGAGAGGGAGGTAAAGTCCAAGTCAGAGGCACAGAGTGCTATGTGCATTTAATGTTAGCCTTTGAACTCTTTTGTATTTAATGGAAGACACAGTAATTTATTCTGTAACCACCTGAGAGACTAGGCATGATCTTTTGACTGTGCTATATAATGAACTGATATTCATAGACGATTCAATCTCACGTCCATACAGACATGAGAAGCATGTCCTGATATCCTGGGACTTGAACTCATTTAAACCCACGTCACGATTACTGAACAGCAGATCCTTCAGCTGTCTCTGTAAAATTGTCTATACATTAGAAGCCCAATGCAATCTCCACAGAGTATAATGAACAGTACTGACAGGCTATTGAGATCCACCATCTCTATGGAGTCTGCTGATTATGCAAATCTCCACTTTTGACAGAAAAGTCGTTTACTGAACATTTAAATATCTCGCCGTCTCCATGGTCTGCTGAGCAGTAAAAGCCCAGCTGTTTCCATAATCATAAACTTTAGAACCCCTTATGTAGAGTCTACTAAAGATGAAAATCAGTCCTCTGCTAAAGACTACACCATTCTCTTGTGTGCAGGGAATAGAACATAACTGTACTGTACTGGACAATTTACTCTACTCTGTACAAAATGCCTGTGACATACATTATATGGTAAATGGCCTGTATTTGTATAGCGCTTTACTAGTCCCTAAGGACCCCAAAGCGCTTTACACATCCAGTCATGCACCCATTCACACACACACATTCACACACTGGTGATGGCAAGCTACATTGTAGCCACAGCCACCCTGGGGCGCACTGGACAAAAATACTAGGCCACACCTCCTGATCTTTGAATTCAGGTGTTTTCAGGTATAGAAAACCAAGCACCTGGACTTGCTGTGTGGTATTACAAGCATTTGTGAAACAATAGGTCATCCTATAGAGTCATTATTATCTATAAGTGGTTTTATTTACATGGCAGATCACATAAAGTTACAGAACTAGACCTCTATCAAAAACTTTGTCAAAACTAAAAATTAGTAAGAGTTTTAGTTTTGTCAGTCAGAAATTAATTAAGCATTTGAAAACATTTAACCACTAAAACTACATTCTCTGTTCAGGAGCACAAGTAAAGAACTGTAATTTGGCATCTTAATCAAAAAATTATAATGTGCTGTACTGTTTTACTAGAAAACAGAAAATTAATGGGTGACAACAATAATTACATTTTAGAATTAAAAGTATTTTGATTCAAATGATTTGATTTGATTTTGATTAAAGAGCTTGTGTATACTGGTGGAGTAACCATTACAGAAGCATAAAATGATTTTAGTAATTACCAGTGTTATTAATTAAGGGCAGCTGTGGCGTAAACCTTACACTGGGTGGGGGTCTAATAAGTTTGTTAAGTAGTGTATTGTGCAGCGATGTCTGCAAAGACTCTACTCAGTATTTGAAACACCTGCTACCTCTGTATTCCACATGGCATTCGAGCCTTCTGTTTCCAGTAAATGTACTTGTCTCCAAGGTCTCTGTTAAATGTAACACATTAACGTTCTGCTGTCTCTATTAAAACCTCTCGTTACCTCTTGTCCGTTACATTTTGTGTCTCCAAAGAATCTACTGATGAGTCGAATCTTCAGCTATCACCAGTTGAGAAGATTTCATTCAGTCCAAGTTGTACTTAGAAATTCAATCTCTGTCAGTCAGTCTGCCACACACTACAGCCAACTTGCCTTCACAAAGATCCTTCTTCAGCTGTGTGCACTGACAGCATAAAAAGGAAAATGTAGACTAGCAGAGCAGCCTTCCGCTCCTTGCTCTTAAATGTTAGAGTCAGGATGGGAAATAAGAAGATTTAATGTCATGGAATTGGACAAATCAGGGTGAATTACATCACTGACAAGACTTATGTGATAGTATTTTATTAGAAAGATCCAACATGGTTGAGTTGAGAGGTTATTCACTGAATGGGAGACTCACTCATCCTTCAGGTCTGGTAACCCAAGATAGGACAGGGCAGCTATCTGGTAAGCTGCAAAGGAACCTTAACAAATGTACTAAATATATAACAATGCTGCCAAATCTTCTTAGACCAGAGATGAAATTCCCTTGAGAGTTGTGAGATGGGCCTTTAGCCTCAAGTTAAAGTGACAGGCTCTGCATCTAGCCAAACCTAACATATTTAGATGAGATCAAGTAAACATGGAAGAATGATAATTCAGGTCATGAATTGCGATTCTACTCAAAAAGAGTGTAATGTAATCCATTTTAGTGTATTTCTCTTTACAAAGAGTCCAAATAATAGTACTGTCTCTCCTTCCTGGTGCCTTTATAGACTCTGTTTAGCGATAAAATCCCCACAGAGCCTCCAAAACACCCCCACTGACTCCACTATATAGAACATTATAGCTAGCCATGTTCCCCCAGGTGATATCGAGGCAGAGAACATATCTGAAAAATTTAGGGAATAAAGCATTTTTGTGACAATTGCCCTGCTTTTATTTTTGGTTGTCTTGATATGTAACTGTTTCTGTTAAGCCATGCTCTATTGAATTCTTGCACAGTGTAGCATGATGATGGCCCATCTCCATTTGGTTCTGCTGTACTGAGACAGTGTTTGCACCTATTTCCTTTTCTGGTGTGTTAAAAACAACAGACTGTGCATGTTGCTGTTCTTCATTGGACAACTGTTAGAGGTGAGAGCATGAGAGAGCTCATTATTGATTTCCACTACAGAGCCACTTTATATGATCAGGAGATTTGAAAGGGGTGAACAAGGAGGCTGACTGACACCAGAGAGAAGTGGGGACATGCTATAGCACTAAAATTGTAATGTATCCCTGTATAAATATTGCATATTATAAGAGGAGCTTAGATGTTTAGGTAGCTTAGGTAGAGTAGGAGACTGTTTTTAAGGGATATTCTGCTGGTTGAGCATATTTAATGGTCATTCCTATAAGCAGGGGCTGAATCAGGATGACTATATGTGTTGTTTTATTTAAAAACAATCTTTGAATTTCAATGTGAAATTCAAATACTTCCAGTCATACGGGTTCACATTAGGTCCACTTTGATTTGGGATTTATTGGAATAAATTATCTGCTATTAGAGCAAAAGAAAGAGGACAAAAGGAGAGCCTGTGTGAGTAGACAGTGAATAATGTGGAGCAGTGCACTGAGCCCGCTGCTGTCTTCAATAACCAATGATGGAAGCGAGACCTGATCAATACCAGCGTGCGCGCACACTCACACACAGACACGCACACGCACGCAGAGCAAGAGAGAGACTGTACGCAAACACAAGTAAAGAAACATAAGATCTTTTTCATTTTTGTACTCTCCACACAGAAATATGCACGCAAGCAGGCAAACAAACACACATGCACACTGACCCCTGCAACTTCGTCTTTTTTTGAATGCTTGGGAATGGAAACATTCCTGTGAGAGAGTCCCCAGAGAGAGAACGAAAAGAAGAGAGAGACAGGGAGAGCGGGTTGGCAGTTTATAGGGATCTGCCAAAGTCTTTGCTTAAAGGCACTCTTGCAGTCATTAGAGTTACCATACAGTATCAATAGTCTTCTTTCTTTACTCCCCCTTCACTTCATCCTCTATACACATCCAAAGTAACCTTCTTACTTCCTGATTTCTTTCCTGTTTCTCTTTAGTCATTTAACATTTTGCATTTGTGCCTTCATTTTTTCTCTCTTTGATTTTTTTCTTCATGTCAGCACCAGTCTTAAAATAGTCTCGGTATGGTGGAAACTGCTAGCATGCTAAGACTGCAAAACGTACTTACCTTACACACACACGGGAGCAAGTGGAAATGAACGCCAGAGCACTGCAGGCCTTTTGTGTTTTCAATGGACGGTAAAGTAATAATCATAAGTCTTACTAATTAAATATCTTGGTGATGTATGGTTGTCCCTGTGCACGGCATGTTTTATGAGCATCTTTTGTCTGTGAAGGTACTGAAGAGAGTTAAAGGTGTACCGTTCTTCTTCTGTTTAGGCAGGTATAAATCTACACTAGACAAAACACAACGGGGATGATGGAATGCATGGATAAATGAGAGAAGGATGGTGCGAGGAAGAGCAGAAAAGAAAACGATAAAAACAAAGCATGGAAGGGGAGCAATTAAAGATAGAAAGAAGAATGGTGACATTTTAGCAGTCTGTGGTAAAGCAAAAAGCATAATTTCAGCTTTTGTCTTTATTTGGAAGGGGTCGCCACAGCAGGCTCTGCATAGTGAATTTGGCAGATTTTGAAGTTGGATGCCATTTCTGATGCAACCCCCAAGGTATTTGTGTCTCCTCCAGGGACAGAACCTGATCTATCGCTTAGTTGAATGTGTGAACCACTTAGTGGTAAAATAATAAAGCATTGCAAATTATGCAGCACTCTAAGATTACACATGCACTAAACAGAATTCATAGGTCACCTGTGTAAATATTCCAGCTATCCCACACATTATTTAATCTCTTTGTCCATTTTTAGTCTGTCTTTTTTTTTTAATAGGTTTTGGACTGCACATAGTTAGTGCAAATGCTGGAATAGCGACTTTTCCTGCAGGATATTCTGACATTGAAACAGTGTGCATGATTTGCATTTGAACACCAGACAGAAAATCCCTGTACTGATTAAAAAGTCCCATCTAGATTTTCCAAAGCTTAAAAACAGAGCTGGAGAGGCGATGTGGAAGTTCACTTCTGAACAACTGACATATAACAAGTGGAAATTTCACTGTACAATGGCATTTTTGCCCAATACCACCTACCTTAGCGTTAAATGTATTGTTATTTCTTTTATCATATTAAAACAGTAAGATTTTGTGTTGTACAGCCTTGTGAAAATGGGAAATTGACACACATAACAATAAGCACCATATAAGCTGCAATGAATTAAGCAGAAGTGACAGACATGGAAAAGGACAGATTAAGACCCTCAGGGACTGGACCAGCCATGTAGTAGTTGGTCCTACATCAGTGCAGTGAACTGTGAGGTGTCTAACAAAAGGCTGGTTTCATATCAGCAGCTACGTTTGACCCTCTCTCTTCTCCACTTTCTTTATGTCTCCCTGGAGGTCATGGGGGTTCTATTGATCCATTATAAACACACTGATGTAGCAATGTGGAAAACAAATCACTTTAAAGCTAGGATACAGCAGAAATATATACAGTGCATGTCGCATGGCACTGGAAGGCATGCACTCAGATAGCTACTTAACAAACATAATCGACCTTGTCTGGCATATGTGAAAAACCATACCAAAATACTGTACATTAAGTCATACCCACTCACACACATACGCACACATACTGTGAAATGACTTATGTCATTTGGAGTTTCCAGAGATGCACCACAAGCCAAGTCCAACACAACGACTGGGAGAAATGATTTCAGACCCTGGTAGTCACAGCTTTAATTACATATTCTGCTCTCTCTCCTTTCCTCCTCTCTCTCGCTCTTCCTTCATCACTCCCTCTCTTTAGTTCTCTTATTGGCTTCACTCTATGGCCAGACATTTGTCACGTTGCCATCCCCCTTATGGCTTCCTCTCTCCCTCTCTCTGTGTGAAGCAATGGAAACAGGATTTTTCTGTTCAGTCTTTCTTTCCACTTCTTTTTCGTTTACTCACCCCACCTCTCTTGCTCTTGCTCACCTTCGCCACTGACTCCTCACTATTTCAGGCATATTGAAAAGGCAAGCTTGTGCACGTTGTGCTTATGATTGCATGCAGCTGTGTGTGAAAACAGCATAAAGGTGACAAGAGTGGCTACAAATTGCACAATGGTGACATGTGTACTGCTTATAGAGCATTTTATTGGTGTGCATATGCTTTTAAGCGTGAGTGCATGAAGTGAATGTATATAGATGTGCTTAGCCTCTGAGGATAGAGATCAATTATAAGCACTGTGAAGAGCACAATTGTGATTTGCATCACTAAAGCTCTATGTAACACTAAAGTGTTACATTTAGTATTCTCTTCAAAGTTGATAATATTTGGTGTTTTAAGCAGATTTTGAATGGAAGTAAAACACATATGGTATGTGAGCCCTTTTTATCTGATATGGACCAAGTTCACATGCAGTCCAAGAGTAAATGAGCTACCTATCAGATCGCTGAAGTGGAAATCCTTCCATTTTATCCTTCTCCATGGACATTGACTCAAACTGAGCATGAGCAGCTTTGCATATTTCTCATATTTGAGAAAATACATGCTGTTCCTAATCCTGGTAAAACATCCAATACATGCCTTCAGTTCTTCATATGAGGCTAATGAATACATTCTTTTTTTTTCAAGAAAAGACTAATCAAAGAGTGCTTTCAGCATTTGAATAAATCTGAAGGACTGTACCCTGAGATCTTTAGAAAACAGAGAAGGCGGCTGGCAGTGCAGTCTGTGTGTGTGGGCCACTCATGTAAAGCTTGGTTTTACTGTATGGTGGAAGCAGAGGATGTAGGAAGAGTGTGTAATGGAGGAATTTTTTGTAAAGGCTCGGAAGTGGCACAGAGTGATATTCACACACACACACACACACACACACACACACACACACACACACACACACAGTCCTAAACCACTTGCTGCAATTGTGCCAAGGA
>NW_024582878.1:338119-394687 GCF_018398535.1 Haplochromis burtoni | reverse complement strand
CGAGCACTGAGGGTCATGTTTTTTGACTTTTCCAGTGCTTTCAACACCATCAGGCCGACCCTCCTGGGTGATAAGTTAGCAGCGATGCAGGTGGATGCTTCTCTGGTGTCCTGGATTGTTGATTACCTGACAGGAAGACCACAATATGTACGTCTCCCACAGTGTGTGTCTGACAAGGTGATCAGCAACACAGGGGCACCACAGGGGACTGTCCTCTCCCCCTTCCTCTTCACCCTCTACACCACAGACTTCAGCCACTGCACAGAGACCTGCCATCTTCAGAAGTTTTCTGATGACTCTGCGGTGGTTGGATGCATCAGCAGGGATGATGAGACAGAGTACCGGGCTGTGGTCGACTCCTTTGTCACGTGGTGTGAGCAGAATCATCTGCAGCTCAACGTGGCAAAGACCAAGGAACTGATCGTGGACTTCAGGAAGACCAGGAAACACTTGACCCCTGTTTCAATCCAGGGGGTCAGTGTTGACATTGTGGAGGACTATAAATACCTTGGAGTACACATTGACAATAAACTGGACTGGGCTAAAAACACCACAGCACTTTACAGGAAGGGCCAGAGTCGTCTCTATTTTTTGAGGCGACTGAGGTCCTTCAACATCTGCCAGAAAATGCTCAGGATTTTCTACGAGTCTGTTGTGGCCAGTGCGATCCTCTATGCTGTTGCATGCTGGGGGAGCAGGCTGAGGGTCGCAGATGCCAACAGACTCGATAAACTGATCCGTAAGGCCGGTAATGTTGTGGGGATGGAGCTGGACTCCCTCAAAGTGGTGTCGGAGAGGCGGATTGTCCAAGATAAAGACAATGTTGGATAACACCTCCCACCCACTCCATGACATGCTGGTCAGTCACAGGAGCACGTTCAGTGAGAGACTGAGATTACCGAAAAGCACCACTGAACGTGGAAATCTTTCCTGCCTATTTATTTATATTAAAAAAAAACACCCAGCACGCCCCTGCGGGCGGTTTATCCTTCAAGCTCGGGTCCTCTACCAGAGGCCTGGGAGCTTGAGGGTCCTGCGCAGTATCTTAGCTGTTCCCAGGACTGCGCTCTTCTGGACAGAGATCTCCGATGTTATTCCCGGGATCTGCTGGAGCCACTCGCCTAGCTTGGGAGTCACCGCACCTAGTGCTCCGATTACCACGGGGACCACCGTTACCTTCACCCTCCACATCCTCTCGAGCTCTTCTCTGAGCCCTTGGTATTTCTCCAGCTTCTCGTGTTCCTTCTTCCTGATATTGCTGTCATTCGGAACCGCTACATCGATCACTACGGCCGTCTTCTGTTTGTCTACCACCACTATGTCCGGTTGGTTAGCCACCACCATTTTGTCCGTCTGTATCTGGAAGTCCCACAGGATCTTAGCTCGGTCATTCTCCACCACCCTTGGGGGCATCTCCCATTTTGACCTCGGGACTTCCAGATTATACTCGGCACAGATGTTCCTGTACACTATGGATACTGGAATGCCTAGAATTGTACAAGATCAATGGGACCCTAAGAGCCTTCATCAGGTTATGGCGTTCCATGTATGCCTTGCCTGCTAGCATCTTGCACCCTGCTGTTATGTGCTGGATTGTCTCTGGGGCATCTTTACACAGCCTGCACCTGGGGTCTTGCCTGGTGTGATAGACCCCAGCCTCTATGGATCTTGTACTCAGAGCTTGTTCTTGTGCTGCCATGATTAGTGCCTCTGTGCTGTCTTTCAGTCCAGCTTTGTCCAGCCACTGGTAGGATTTCTGGATATCAGCCACCTCCTCTATCTGCCGGTGGTACATACCGTGCAGGGGCCTGTCCTTCCATGATGGTTCCTCGTCTCCCTCCTCTTTCTTGGGTTTCTGCTGCCTGAGGTATTCACTGAGCACTCGGTCAGTTGGGGCCATCTTCCCAATGTATTCTTGGATGTTCGTTGTCTCATCCTGGACTGTGGTGCTGACACTCACCAGTCCCCGGCCCCCTTCCTTCTGCTTAGCGTACAGCCTCAGGACTTGCCTGACCCTCTGCAGGTACTTGGTGGTTGCAGCTTTTCTAGCGGCCTCTTCATGGTTCCCATTCGCCTGCGGGATCCCCAGGTACTTGTAACTGTCCTCTATGTCTGCAATGTTGCCTTCTGGTAGTTCAATCCCCTCAGTTCTGACTACCTTCCCTCTCTTTGTTACCATCCGACTACACTTCTCCAGTCCGAACGACATTCCAATGTCATTGCTGTATAGCCTGGTAGTGTGGATCAGTGAATCGATGTCTCGTTCACTCTTGGCATACAGCTTGATGTCATCCATGTACAGGAGGTGGCTGACAACTGCTCCGTTCCGTAGTCGGTATCCGTAGCCAGTCTTGTTAATGATCTCACTGAGGGGGTTCAGGCCTATGCAGAACAGCAGTGGGGACAGAGCATCTCCTTGGTAGATCCCGCACTTGATGGTGACTTGTGCTATGGGCTTGGAGTTGGCCTCTAGTGTTGTACGCCACATCCCCATTGAGTTCCTGATGAAGGCTCTTAGGGTCCTGTTGATCTTGTACAATTCTAGGCATTCCAGTATCCAGCTGTGGGGCATTGAGTCATAGGCCTTCTTGTAATCAATCCAGGCAGTGCACAGGTTGGTCAGTCTGGTCTTGCAGTCTCGGCTGACTGTTCTGTCTACCAGTAGCTGGTGTTTTGCGCCTCTGGTATTCTTGCCAATTCCTTTCTGTGTCCCGCTCATGTATTGACCCATGTGCCTGTTCATCTTAGCCGATATGATGCCTGACAGGAGCTTCCATGTAGTACTGAGGCAGGTTATTGGTCGGTAGTTGGAGGGGACCGGTCCCTTCTTGGGGTCCTTGGGGATCAGGACCGTCCGACCTTCGGTTAGCCATTCCGGGTGTCTCTCGTTAACTAGCAGCTGGTTCATTTGTGCTGCCAGACGCTCGTGGAGTGCAGTCAGCTTCTTTAGCCAGTAGGCGTGAACCATGTCGGGCCCTGGTGCTGTCCAACTCTTCATACTGGAGACCCTTTCTTGGATATCTGCCACTGTGATGGTTACTGGACCCTGTTCAGGGAGGTCGCTGTGGTCTGCCCTCAGATCCACTAGCCACTGAGCATTGCCGTTATGGGTTGCGTCCTTCTCCCATATGCTCTTCCAGTATTGCTCCGTCTCCAGCCTTGGTGGTGCTGTTCTCTTATTATTGTTCCCTTGCCACTGAGAGTACACCTTTGCTGGTTCTGTGGAGAACAGCTGGTTTATTCTCCTGCCTTCTATCTCTCTGGTGTACCTCCTCAAGCGGCTGGCCAAGGCTGTGAGTCTTTGCTTGGCAGTTTCCAAGGCCTCAGGTATGGACAGCTTGCTGTATTTCTTATGCACCTTCTTTGTCGCACCTTTCTGCAACTCCGTTAGTTGGCTAACCTCCCTCCGTGCTACTTTGATCTTGCCCTCTAGCCTCCTTCTCCATGGAGGGTACTGCCCCTTGTGGCTGTTCAACTTGTAGCCAAGCATCTCACTGATCACTGCTGCCGTATTGTAGATCAGCTTGTTAGTGTCGGTAATCGTGGTTGTAGGTATCGTCCGTAGTGCTGCATTAACATCATCTAGCAGACCTTCTGAGGGTACTTCACGTAATCTTGGTAACCGACTACGGGGGATACAGGTTTCAAGCTTGGCCATGATCCTATTTTTCAGGTCAGTTCCTCTCGCACTCAACGATCCTTCTCCTATCGCACTTGGGGCTATGTACCCAATCTCGGGTGGGGGTGATGATATCTCCCCCCTGACCTGGCGTCCTGACTCCTCCTTGCCATAGCAAGGAGGAGTCCAGTGTGTGAATGTGTGTGTGAATGGGTGGATGACTGATATGTAAAGCGCTTTGGGGTCCTTAGGGACTAGTAAAGCGCTATATAAATACAGGCCATTTACCATTTACCATAGCATTTGTGTTGTACCTCGTCAATCTCTAGCTGTGAGAGCAGTCCCTTCTTTCGAATGTTGGAACACTGAGCTACTAGTTGTTTCGCCGTCATTGTGGATGTTGGATATCGAAGAATCCATAGGTCCCGCATCCTATTCATGTAGCCCCTTCCGCCGGGGTTACTTGCGTAGTAGCATTCCAACAATGCCCTGTTTTCGTCTCTTGCCCACCGATGCCTTCTTGTTCTTGTATATATATATATATATATATATATATATATATATATATATATATATACATACATATTGGTGATATATATATATTGTACTATTCTTAGTTAGCGTATTGTCTGTCTTGTTAATGTTTGTTTATAATGGAGCACTGTAACAAAAAAATAATTTCCCCCAGGGATCAATAAAGTATTCTGATTCTGATTCTGAAAATGAGTAGGGGTATTCTTGAAAAAGAAGTATCTAAATAGTGTTGTGTCTGACAGGATCATGAATTTGAAGCTGGAAAAGAGATATTGTTAATTGTTATCAATAAGTATGCCTAACAGATTGGATGTCAGATATGAAAAAGGAATTCTGGAGTAAGCTGGATGAAGTGGTAGATTGTGTCCCCTGGGGTGATTGGGGTTAACATGTAGGTGAAGGAAACCGAGTGATATGGTGTTAAAGCTGAGGTGAACACATACTTCAAACAGATGGGGAAACAGAATATAAGAGTGGAGGAAGGAGCACACAGGTGAACTACATCTAATGCTGATGGTGCAAAAGAAACAGGAGGCTGTAAGGTGGTGGCAGGGAAGAATATGACTAGGCAGCAATGAATGGTTGAAGATGAAGAGGGACGAATGCTGCACAGAATTCCAGAAGTTGAGCCAGATTCTCAGTGGTAAGGAAATATTACCAGATGACTGGGAAAATATAGCTGTAGTGCTGAGGGAAAGTGCCAAGAAGGTGTTTGGTGCATGTTCGGGACGAGAAAAAGAGGACAAGGAGATTTGGTTCATGTTCAGGTTACTTTATTTGCACCTGTTCTGCAGGCACGAGTCATGCATCCTTACATGCACACTCTCAATACAGACACAACACACAACAAATAAACATAGTACAAAGTACTAAAAACAAGAACTAATAATAATTTTCAGCATCATGTAACCCACAAAATAACAAAGCTATAATTTGTTGAGTGATGGCTAGTGAAAAAAGCTGATTTTAAAAACTGTGTTCTTTTACATTCACTATGCAAGGAGTCTGAACTGCCCAACCTCCAAAAAATGAAACCAGCCAATCAGCCAATCACTCCTTTTCATATGGACCAACACACAGAATGAAGTGCGAGAGAGATCAGAGTGGAAATGATCAGTTTGTTGCAACGCATCACGGTCAACACTTGGCCACCTCGTTCAGTGAGTTCCCGTGCTAGCTTACCTCGTGTTTGTAAAACACCAAGGAGAAAACCGCTGTGGTTTTCAGGATTATTTTCAAGGCACAGTCCAGGAAGATGGTCTGCAGCTCGGTCCTGTAAGGCTTCCCTATAGCTAAACCTGGTAAATTAAAAAGGTTATCATTATGAAGAGTTTAATCAATGGGTAGAAGAATTACTAACTACATATTTTGGTAGATGGGTGTTTTGGGAATTGTTATGTGCAATTGCAGCGTTTAATATATTGCTTGGTGTTCACAAAGTATACTGGGCTGGTTTTCTTTTGATGTTTAAAGTGTCAGGTCTTAAAGTGCTTGAGCTTCCTTTGTGTATGGTTTGCAAAACAAACTAGGTTTATATGTCAGGGAGAGAAACCTGACTGGCACCCTGGAAGAGACGACTCATTGTTGAGCCTCCTTGGTAAGCAAACCACCACAGTACTATGTTTAAAACCAAGATTCCTTTTCAGTATGATGGACTTCACAGATTTAGTCACCAATGGTTAATTACTAGGGTATTTTATTAAAAAGAAAAAACTTGGATAGAAAGACTAATCATGTCTCTACAAAACACAGTGTAAGAGCAAATGACATCAGTAAGTGTTGGGTTAACTTGGGATTGACATCACTCCCAAGTTCCGACATTTGAGTTCCGAGGCATCTGGAAAGCAGCATCGATATGCCTCCCATAAGCCATCGTAGAGACAAATGTCACACTACAAATTTGGAATTTGTTTTTTTTTTTTTTTTTTTTTTTTTTTTTTTTTGGCCTGTCCCGTTTGGCTCTTTTGCCATCAGAATTGTTGTCTAAAGGCAAAGAAAGATACCCAACGGATTTTACTTTACCAAACTGACCATCCCAGCCTTGCCGTAATGGTCCATTTGATTCACCTTTTATTGTTTATTTTATTTTCACTTACTGAATACGGGACAGACTTGACTGGGGGAAAGAAGGGGAGAAAGAAAGAGGGAAAGAGAAACAGCTGAGAAGAGGGACGGGGGAGAAGGGCAAAAGACAAAAACCAACAAAACGGGCAGAGGAAAAAAAAATGCATATATCAATCACCTGGATCACCTGCTGAGAAAGAAAAAAGAAAGCAAGCAGAAGAGAACAAGAGTAATAGAATAAACAACATCACAATGATATATGTGAATATGACAGTAAATACTAAATATTAAACATTATTGTGCAGCACATAAGATCAACAGAACACAGTGTGCTTTGAGGTAGGAGCCAAAAAGGGTGTAGTTTGTGGGTGTGATCACCCGTGTGTACACCTGTGGGCATGGACGCGCTTGTTTTTTGTTTTGTTTTTTAAAAGGTTCCTTCATGTAATAATCTGCTAGAGGGTGTGGGGGGGCCACAGCCCCGTCCTCCAGGGCGTGAGGCAGGTGTGGAGGAGATCAAAACTCCAGACATCCAGAGGCCCCCAGAACACAAGAGACCAAGGAAGACCAACAGAGGGGCAGCTGCGCCACTGTCCCGGAAAGAGCTGAGGAGAGTCCCAGATGAGGGCTCACTCAGCAGCCGCGGAGCAGAAGCCAGGGGGAGTTGCAGTGACGAGCCCGTGAGCTCCGCCGGCAGCCAGCTGCGCCTGAGTGACCGAGCCCCAGGCCGAGAGGCCGGGGGCACCCCACCTCCGAAGTGGCCCGAGCGAGCCCCAGGCTCCAGGCCCCGATAAGCGGCCGCCAAGGAGTGAGCCGGTGTGTACCTGGACGCCCATCCCCGGACACAAAGAACCACCAACGCACCGATGTCTGAGGGGGTCCGCCACTGGCAGGGGAAGTGGTGGTAGGGGGAGATAGGCCTCCAAACCTTGGAGGGCCTGAGATGTCCCCAGAGAGGTGGCGCCTGACACCCAACCTGACATATAGACACAGACATACAGGCACACACAGATACAAACATCCATTCCCACCCTCATGCTCTCATATGCACTTACTCCACACTCAACCAACGTGGAGACAGACATAAAGAGACGCTGTACACACGATCACACTCCCCAAGCGTACTCTACAAACCGGGTCTAGGTGCCCCCGCCCCTGGCGGGGGGAACTGCACCCAGACCCAGGTGGTGTTTCCCTTTTCCCTGCGGTGGGGGGAGGCAGACCGCCCCGACTCCGCAGCAGCAGGAAGGCTCCACACTCCAGACCGCAGTCGGACGGCCAACTCCTCCTCCTAGCCCCCCCGCTCCAGCAGGTCGCAGAGAACGGGGGTGAGAGAAGACTCCAAACCTCCCTCCACCCGCTCATTGTAATGTTGATGCATGTGTGTTCTAAGGTGCATTTAAAACCCAGGAGGGCATGGAGCTACCTGCCAGAGAGCAGCAGGTAAGCGCATGGTCCCTCCTGCTAGCCCTCAATGTCTACGTGTATTTAAAATTGAGAGGTGGGCAACGATGCCAGGGGTGGGGTGTACACCCTGATGGTACTTTGGACTCCGTGTATCGTGCCCACCCCCCAAGATCCTATATGTATGTGTAATGAGAGTGTGAGTAATGTGAATGTCTAAGTTGTGGGATAAAATTGAGGCAGAGGCAGCCAGAAGGGGACAGAGGGGGGGGTAGCCTCCTCTGCACCCTGGTGACATACCCCTACTCCAAGGCCCTGCATGTGTGGGTGGTTGTGGTGGATTTGTAATTTGTAATGTGACATCTTTCACACGAGATAAACTCTGTAGGTTAAACTGCAACAGTAGCCTACATCTCTCGTGCAGGTGTCGACACCTGCGGAGCACTCCGCTTAGTTCAAATAAAAAATAAATTGTAAAATGAAAATAAAATAGAACAAAATAAAGATCAAACTGGGTGAATTAAAAAGAGTAAATAAATGTGACAATAAAAAACATAAAAGACACAAAACAACCACAATGTGCAACACGTTCTCAGTCCCAAGATGTAACATTTTACGCTAGGTGACAAATCGTCGATAATAATAATAATAATAATAATAATAACAAATTTTATTTATGAGCGCCTTTCAAGTCACCCAAGGACACTTTACAATAGGATAAAACACTTAGTAAAAAAGTGTTTTATCCTATATTATACTACGCTTTCAGCCACCCAACATATTATGAGTTTGGAAAAATTTGAAAACATCAAAACAGTTTGGAACAAATCTACGCATGTATGTTTATTTTACTCAAATCGCTTTGGAAAACACTATCTTACAGAGCCCCGCAGGGGACATGGGAGAAAAAAAAATTAAGACGGACTTTTGCGAGATCTCGCAAAACAAACTCGGGATCTCGCAAAAGTTTTAGCCGCATTCTTCGGAGGCCGCCAGCTCGAAGCCGACCGGGAGGTCGAGGCACGATGTGCCGGGAAAGCGGTGTTCCTCCCGGCTGTAGTAGGTCTCGACCTCCCGTTAGCTTCGAGATGGTGGGTGTCAGATCTCCGAAAACGTCGGAGCACTTTTGCAAATATGTGATGTTTGTCATGTTTCGGCTGTGTGGCAGGCAGGAGAAGGACCCAAACGCAAACTCACTGGAGACAGGATTTAACTCAAAAGGGCAGCTTTTATTGCTGAACACAAAAACTCTACAAAATCTAAACTGGGAAGACTAACAAAACACACAGGGAGCTACAGGTAGAAACACACAGCATGAGGGAGACTACGACACTGACAAAGAGAAACACAGGGCTTAAATACACAGAGGGATAACGAGGGAATGAGACACAGAAGGAGGGCACAGCTGGGAGAAATCAGGACTGACGAGACAAGCAAAGCAGGACACATTCACATAAGACACGGACCATCAAAGTAAAACAGGAAGGATCACACAGAGACGCGAACTTGACACAGTGGAGACAGCAACTAAGAAACACAGAGACATAAACCATAAGGCAGAGGACTCTAAGAACCGAGAGACACAGAGGGGAACTCAAACATGCAGACACAGACTACACAGAACAGAGGGGACACAGAGAAACATGAAGGGCAAGGGATCGAAACTAGAAACCATAGAATAACTCACACAAGTACAATAATACAAACATCACAAAGAACTAAAAACGCTGGGTCAGGGGACCCAGGACCGTGACAGATGTCTTGTAAACCGAGCAGGTATCTGATGTTTACACAACTACATTCACGCCTCAAAATATCTTAAAAGTGTATTTTGTGACCCAGAAAGAGTAATATTACAACTAAGTAGCTGCCGCCATTGTTGGAATTCAACTTTTGCGAGATCCCGAGTTTGTTTTGCGAGATCTCGCAAAACTTTTGGACTTGCAAAAGTCCGTCTTAATTTTTTTCTCCCATGTCCCCTGCGGGGCTCCGTACTATCTAACATGATTAAGGTGGTGGTTAAGATTCATCCACAATCCAGCGCGTAGCATATGAACGCAGAAGGACATCTTTCGCGTTCCCATGGAACACTTTGGGACGTGACAAATCGTCGGTATATTACGCGTCAGGAGTGAGAACGGGCTCCACTGCGTGTGCATTTCTGGCTGTTCTCTTCATAGAACAGTTGAATCCACCTCCAATGTTTCCAGCCTTGCTTTTCTTTCAACTGGTCTTCTGCACACACAGTATAACTACCTTGCGTCTACATTTAGAGTCCCTACTCTCACATCCACAATCTCAAACCCCTCCTTCTCTCTTGCTGCCTCCTAACATGCTTTTCCCTCTTCTTTTCCTTTGCTTCAGCCAACAGTACACGATTGGGCAAAATGGTAAATAAAACTTATTTGTCTAAGGATTAACATTCATCTGTCAGTTTTTTTGGATCAGTATATGGGGTTGATGTGGATTATGGTAAAATCACCAAAAAGTAGTTATGGAGATGACTTTCCAAGTGTTTTATAATGAAATTAATGATCTGTATACTGTTATTTACATGATCCCTGCTCTGCCTTGGTTTTAGTCACTGACTACTGTGAATCATGTGAAAAGGCTTGTTCGTGATGTTCACTGAATAACTAACTGATTTGTGGACTGTTGTTTTATTTATTTATTTATTTTTAAAATCTGTGTGTTTCACTAACTGGTTCTCAGTTTACTGGCTGATCTTTTCTTCAGCTGTGTTGTAGGCTGACTGTCTGGTTTGCTCACTGGGCTATTTCCTTTGTTTGAATTTTCATATTACTGTCTAATCTTATTTTACTGGCCCACAACATCACAATGTTTATTAGCCTCAAATCAGAAAGCACCACAGGCAGATCAGTTGATGATGTCATGCTTTTCCCTGATTGGCTGGTACAGAACTCCCCCTCCTCCCTGCATCTCTGTTCTTTTCCTCCTCCTCTTTCAGCCCTCATTCACTCCATCACTACCCAACACCACCCACTTCTCTTTCTCCTTCTGTCTCCTCTCGTCTCCATTTCCACATCATCAGGAAGATAACTGTGGTGATGATGATGATGATTATGGTAGTCTGACGCTGTGGATGCTGAATGATAACGCAAGAAAGGACTGAAAGAGATGTGCCCTGAGGCTGAGCTCAGCGCTGATCGATGCTGAGAAGACAAAAGGAAAATAACGGAAAGAGAGGGAGGTAGAGGTGGTTGGAGGGTGGGGTGGGGGGGGGGGGGGTCTGTCTGAGCAGCAGTGCGAACATTGGCTTAATAAAAGAGAAGAGGAGGGGGAGGGAGGGAGAAAGGAAGCTGTCATTTGTCAAGGGGGGATCCGTCTATGCTGTCATGGACAAATATCGACCAAAGAGACCAACTACCTTGGCCCTGTTCCCACAGCTGCCACAAGCCGGCACCCAGGTAGGAGGCCTGTTTTTAAAAGGAGCTGTGGGATGCTGTGGAAAGTGTGTGTCATGGTTGGATTGTGTATTTGGAATGAGACATCTGAGCATCCAGCTGAATAACCGTATTTCTGTGCATTTCCGGGGAGGATCCAGTCCTGAGGATGAGACAGCAGTGGCTTGTTGTGTATCTGTGTATATTTTGTGTTTATGCGTGTGCTGGCACATAGTCAAATGCTGTAGATTCCTGTTTATTGATTGTTATTGTTTTTTTCACAAATTCTCCACACATGCTTTTATTTAGAGAGGCGGTCCTGATAAATCAGTCTGTATCATGGCAGCTGAACGGCTAAGGGTTGGGTTAGCTGGGGGATTTGCTCAAGGACACTTGGAAAAGCAGTTTTTTTGTTGTTGTTTTTTACCATCCTATTAAATATATACTTAATATAGGTATACTGCACTGCCTTGCCAACCTCGAATACCTTAACTAACTTCTGGACATTTGATTAAAATTACACCAGAATAATCTAGTCTATAGGATGGTAGCTAACACCCCTTCAGTGTTATCCCTTCTTTCTGTCATTGCATCTTCCTTAGCTTTGTTGAGTTACTTATGAGTCAACACATTCATATAGGTTATTTAAATTATACATATTTAATGTCATGTACAATCAAGTAAATTTACAGGGGCTGCTTTCTCACTCTCCTTCTGTTTTTCTGAGCAAACTCTTTACAGTAGTGACCTGAGATTTTACACAATTCCTTTTGAAAAACATACCTTTACCTTCTCAGGTAAATCTGAAATGGTCTGGTGGAAAGTATTTAATAAATTGGTATAAAGTAATTCTTATGTGCTTATGTTGCCTTTAAATTGCATGCTTTCAGAAGTTATTAAACTATAGATAAGTATATTTTGCTTGTAAACACTAACTTTCAGACAGCTTGTCTATTTGTAAGGTTTCAAATTGTAAAATAAAACAGTTAAAAGCTAAATCAAGCTAAAACCACCTAACTAACATTTAACTAGTATGCTTTTTGTGTGTTCAACTAATACATTTTTACATTTTGCATTATTTTTTACATCTCCTGTGGGCTCACCACCCACAGAATGTGCCGTAAGTGTCCAGTGCCAGTGAGTATGTCAGCAGTCAAAAATGGAGGCCCTGGCAGTCCAATTCCTGACTACTAAAACTAGCTCTTGGTACATGAAACATCAGCTCTTTGGTGGAAAAGAAGCCCCAGCTAGTGCCCGACGTTGAGGAGATGGACTAGATAAAATAGGATTTACCTCAATGCATGGCATAAGCTCTGGAACCAGTCTTGCTGAGAGGAACTGAACTCTGTTGCAATCTGGAGTTACGCTCAGTGAATGGTGGTATGAAGGGGTAAGACAGGCAAGACAAGTTCTAGAAATTCTGTATATAAAAACTGTAAAAAGAATTAGTGAAAAGGGCAGCCCTGGTGGAGTCCAACAGCCATCTGAAAGAAGTTCAACATGCTGCCAGCATTAGGACCAAACCTCTCGTTATGATTATACAGGGACTGAATTGCCTCATCCAGTGCTCCACGACCAGGATGAAAACTGCATTGTTCATCCTGAATCTAAGGTTCAACTAAAAAAAAAGGACCCTCCTCTATAGTACCCTTGCCTAGAGTGCTGTGACAAAGTGTTTGCCCCCCCTTTCCAATTTTTGTGTGTGTTTGTCACACTCAAATGTTTTGGAGCATTAAACAAATTTAAATATTAGACAAAGATAACACAAGCAAACAAAAAATGCAGTTTCTAAATGAAGGTCTTCGCTATTAAGGGGAAAAAAAAATCCAAACCTATATGTGTGAAAAATGTTTTGGAAGGTGTGCGTCCCATTACATCTGCCATACAAATAACATAGCATTTCAGAAAAGGAACATGATACCAACAGTAAAATGTGGTGGTAGTGTGATGGTCTGGGGCTGTTTTGCTGCCTCAGGACCTGGAAGACCTGCTGTGGTAAATGGAACCAGGAATTCTGCTGTCTGCCAAAACATCCTGAAGAAGAATGTCCGGCCATCTGTTCTTGGCCTCAAGCTGAAGCGCACTTGGGTCCTGCAGCAGGACAATGATCCAAAACACACCAGAAAGTCAAACTCTGAATGGCTTAAGACAAACAAAATGAAGACTTTGGAGTTGCCTAGCCAAAGTTCTGACCTGAATCCGATTGAGATGCTGTGGGATGACCTTAAATAGGCAAGTTCATACTCGAAAACCCTCCGGTGTGGCTGAATTACAACAATTCTGCAAAGACACATGGGTTAAAATTCCTCCACAGTCCGGTAAAAGACTGATTGCTAGTTTTTGCAAATGCTTGATTGCAGTTGTTGCCACTAAGGGTTGTCCAACCAGTTATTAAGTTTAGGGGGCAATCCCTTTTTCACACAAAGCCATGTAGGTTTGGATTTTTTTACCCCCTAATCACAAACACCTTCATTTTAAAAATACATTTTGTGTTTACTTGTGTCATTTTTGTCTAATATTTGAAATTTCTTTCATGATCTGAAACATTTAAATGTGACAAACATACAAAAGAAATGGGAAATCAGGAAAAGGGGCAAACATTGTTTTCACACCACTATAAATTTTCCCAGTGAACCACAAAGAACCACCATCCCAGTCTGCCAGTCCAGAGGCACTTCCCCAGACCTCCACACAATGTTGCAGAGATGTGTCAGCCAGGACAGCCCTACAATATCCAGGAACTCCAAGAACGCTCTGCGAATCTCATCTACTCTAGGGGCCCTGCAGCTGAGCAGTTGTCTAAGTAAATGAGTGACCTAACAGCTAGTGGTACAACAGTCATTCCTCTCACCCCCAGAGTTCGCCTCTATCACAGAAGATGTGACTGAGGGATTTAAGAGATCTGTGAAGCTGTTCCTTCCACTGCCTGACTATAGTCTCAGTTGAGGTCAGCAGAGTCCCACTACGGCTGTGTGCAGTATGAGTGGAGCACTGCTTCCCCCTCCATTCACCTGATGGTTTGCCAGAATTGCTTTGAGGCTGACCAAAAGTATTTTTCCATGGTCTCACTGAACTCCTCCCACAACCAGTTTTTGCATCAGCCACTGACAGAGCCACACTTTGCTTGGCCTGCAAAATGTAGAAATATTTGATGGTGCAGTTTCTACATGTTATGATTTTCCAGACCTTTGCTTCAAGAAAATTTCTCTAACTGGATCCCGTTATATTTTTTCTATATCTCTGCTGTAGATCGATGCTATTGATCAAAAACAAAACATAAACATTTGAGCTGCCAAATACACATTCTCCTTTCTACTGCATGTTTGCACATAGCAGTAGAAAGGAACATCCATACATGTTTGCATACATGATTCTATGTTTGTTCATCGGCAGTATTCTGCAGGTTATCAAATCATGACAGAGGAGGGGATGTCTGGGTGGACGCCCTTAGTCAGAAGTGTCTCTCTGCTCTTTGCAGATGATGTGGTTCTGTTTGCGTCATCAGGAGGTGACCTGATGACAAAGACAGAAAATGTTATGGATTAACATTGTTAATGTTAGGGTCATTTGTGTCACTTTGTGTCACTTAGTGGTTATTGAGTATCTGTGGTTGTCTTTTAATATCCATGGTCATTTTTTTCTATTTTGGGAATTATTTTCGGTGTCTGTCATTATCTTACATGATTGTGGTTGTTTTGTATCTCTTTTTGTTTGGTACCTCACTGACAGGGTAGTGTATTTCAATGCTATACATGAAAATAACATGTATATAATGTATATTGTAGTCTGGTACAATGCCCTTAAAGTATATTCTTCACTAGACTTTGTATATGTTATTGATAAAGGGTTTCCAGTGTAGGTTTGTAAGCTCCTCAGTCTGAAACAGCAAAATCTTTGAAACAGCAAAATCTTGAGTCTCTAAAGCCGTTTTGTGCTGTTTTGTTATTAATGTGCTGAGAACATTCTCTGAGTATATTCTGCACCACAAATGCACAAGAATAAAAAACACCTCTTGTCCCAACTATATTAAATATGAATGATATAGATTCTCTATGGACAGAATATATTACATGTGCAAATGTCAGGGTTCTGGGTCTTTGTCCCAGCCTTTTCAGTTTAATTAGAATTTAATTCTTTCTTTATATTGTAATGATTTAAGTTTCATACAATTTACACTTGAGGTTAGTCCTTTTCATCTCTCTGAGTTTATTGTAATTTCTGGTTGTCTATTAGGCACCCTTTGTGCCTTTGCCCTCGTCCTCTGTGTTTCTTAGTCATGTCGCTGTGTTTTGTCGCCTGAGTCTGTCTTGTTCACATGTCTGTTTCTTCCCTGTGTTTTCGTTTGTTTCTCAGTGTGTTTCCTGTCTTATTTTTGACAGTTTCTCGTCCTGTGTTCAGTGTGTTTGGTTTTGCCTCCCCTGTCATGTCACGTCTAATTTATTTCTGCTGTGTTCTCATGCGTTTCCACTTCCCTTGTCACCTTTCAGTATATATATTGTCTCCGTCTTATTCAGCCCTTTGTCAGAAAATCTGTTAATCCTCTTTTTCATCTTCATGTTTCCAAGTCATCGAGGTCTCACTTTTTTCCCCTCTTATGTTGAACCCCCCTACTTTTTTGTTCAGTTTGAAAATTTAGTAGTTGTATCTTGTACTGCCAGGATTTTGTACCTGGGTTTAAATTGAGTCACGGTCATTTTCATAGACATATAGAGGTGCTCATTGTTGATCCTTGAACATTATTTAGTTTTGATTTTGTTCATTGGGCCTCACAGTTGTGTGTGGACCCAAACAATGTCAAGATCAGACCTAAGAAATCTGTCCCAGGAACCATTTGAGGCCAGGAAGTGGAAGAATCTGTTCTTTCAGGGCCACGTCTGCTTGGAGATAAACCAAATGCATCTGGAAAGGCCCAGCACTTACTCATGCATTTTTGCTTTCCACTTTTTTTTTTTTTTTTAAAGAGTTTTTAAACAATTTTGTCCTTATTTTATTCTCACTTTCTCCATCTTACCTGTCTTTTTCTCAGCTTTCTCTGGTGGAGTCATCTGTATCTCTCCCTTTTTTCTACATGTATCACTATCTTTCTTTTACTCTTCTACCATTTTTTCATGTGTAACTTGCCTATCATCTGTCTGCATTGATTGGCTTAGTGGTGTCTTGTGGGCTTGCTTAACTCACATCCAGTTGGTCTGTGCATTCCCTTATCCACTAAACCACTACCATAAAGACTACAAAAGCACCACCAGTTAAAATAGATGCACCTCGTCAGGTTTTAAATCATAACCTTCAGTTTTTGGCTCTAGATCCAAGTCCATATGTGACATATGCCCAGACCCAGACCACAGTCTGCCTGTTGGTGACCTCTGATCCAGGGACTCCACTGTGTTATTTGCAGTGCGTACTGCCTGGAATGCACAGACTTGATTAGCTCAGTGATGTCTTGTGGGATTGCTTAACTCACGTCCACTTAGACCATTCATTGACGACCAGTTAAAATTGAAGCTTCACGTCGGCTTTTAAATAATAACCTCCTGTTTTGGCTGTGGCTCCAGGTCCATATGGGTCTGAATACAGGTCCACCTGTTGGTGACCTCTGGTGTATATTATAAAAAATAAAGACAACTTAGGAGTGTGGATCAGAGGTTACCCTGATTACCCTCTCAAGGTGACCTGGCATTGCTCTGTCCTCTGGACCAGATCCGAAGCACCTTTGAGTGTGAGGTCATTTAGAGGGCTGGTCAGTGAGGGATTGGCATACCTTTTCGTGATGATGCCACACACTTCCTCATCAGTCCTCCTACCTCTTCCTGGCATTGCTGTCATTAGAGACTTTGGGCCTAGTTATGTACCTAATGTGATAGAAATAAGATTTCACACTTTTTGTGTTAGTAATCCAGTCATTTGTTGTTGTTGGTCTTATTCTTATTGCTGCTCTGTTTCATACTTTCTTTTCAGGACTCCATCAACAACAATTCTTTAGGCAAGGCCAGCTGGAAAGACTCCCACTCTTCCTCCCCACATATCACGGGTACGAAAACTCAACACAGGTTCAAAATACAAACTTATAGTAGTTCTTAAGATCCCTCAGATTATTACAGTATAATGCAAAATAGTGTATTTGATGATTTAGAACAGAGCAGAATAAATCACACAGTGTTCTCATATACAAATCTTAAACCGTAACTAATATAGAGTTCGTGGGGCAGATAGCTTTTTACAACTAGTGGGTGACTGCAATATTTTACTTTCATTTGGCTATTTCTAGGTTTAGGGCAGGGCATAGGTCAGCAAACTTTATTTTATTTCTTTTTTTTCTAATTCGCTATCTAATTCGAACCCAGGAAGCAGACTGTGGGTGGTTTCGTGCTTAGTTTGTCTTTTTACAGTTAATACAGAGAATTCCAGAGATTGAGCAGCTGGCCGTTAGCATGTGATTAATCAACCACTAGCAGTGATGTCTGTGAAAATCTAGTTGGAGGAGGCCTGTGAAAGGCTGAGGGGCTGCTTCGAGACCACAGACTGGGATGTACTCTGCAGTCCACATGGGGAAGACACTGATGGTCTGACGCAGCGCATCACGGATTACATCAGTTTCTGTGTGGAGAGCACAGTACCCTCCAAGAAAATATGGGAGGTTTCCAACAATAAACCATAGGTGACCCCTGAGCTACAAGCCTTGCTAAATGAGAAGAAGATGCCTTTTAGCTCAGGGGACAAAGACAATCTCGAGCGAATCCAAAAGGAACTAAAATGCAAATTAGGCAGGACAAGAACAGCTACAGGAGGAAACTGGAACAGCAACTGGAGCAAAACAACAATAGGGAGACAGGGCTGAAGAAAGTTTTAGGTCATAGAAATAATGGGGGTACTACACAGGACAATGGCAGTAAGGAGTGAACAGATTATTATTTCAACAGGTTATCAAAGAAGCTTTGAAAGAAAAGTGACTGGCATTCTCAAAAGAGTGACCTTTATCCTTTAGATGGAGATGTAAAGTTGAGTCTTGTCCTGTCGAGGTAGCGCTTCAACATTGTCATCCCTTATATAGCAGGTTTATCAGAGACAGATGCCAATGCTGACATTTTGGACAGAGGAGACAGATGGTTTGAAAGAGGAGTGAAAGAAGCCATCTATGTCCACTGTGAACAGCCATCTTTGAACAGAGGAGGTGGTTTATGAAACCAACTATCAGCCACCTACAATGCAGTTTTGAGATCCCTTCCCAGGCACCTGATCGCCGACTAACATTTTGAGTTAGGTGATCTCAATGGGTGTGGTAAGGTCTCACAATGGTTTCACCTGAAACCTCTGCATATAATGACTAACACCCTTTTTCTCACCTCGGCTCATGCAAAGAGGCACATGATCAACAGTAGGTCAGCAACCCTGCTAAGGGACAGATCCCACTAGGGTTTTAATACCTGGGCTGAAGAAGCTTCTAGGATGAGAGATGAACCATCTTCAAGAAAATTAAAGAAGTCCAGTTGCTTTTCTTTCCAAGCTCCTTAGATTACCATGACCTGGATGAGTGAGAACCTACAAAGACATATTCATCAGGTTTGATTCAGACCATAGTCCTCCCCCACATCACCCTAGGCTGCCAGACACTATCCCCAGATTTGATAAACTGTAAATTTAAAGCTTGCATGTAAGTCCTCATGTGTTTAAATCAAATATTGGGTCTGTACATGTGACACTGTTTTTCATATGGTGAAACATGTTGCTAAACAAACTAAGGCAGACTAACTGTGTTATTTAAAGACTGCAAGAAAATACACTGCAGGTTAGTGCAGGATAAACGGGTTAGTCTGTCATGGATTTGAAGTAAACAACAGTGTGTGACTGGTGCACAGTGGCTGTGGTGCTCGTGGTCTGCTAGATCAAGATTAGCAGAGATGAATATGACTCTTAGCTAATGATGCTTAGATCTAGAAAAAAGACAGCATCAACAGTGTACTGTCAGTGCAGAGGATAGAAATCAGCCAGGACAACTCGTGGAACACCTGCTTAGATCTTGTTGAATTCAGTTGTGCAAATCTACAAAGAGCAGGGAACCTCAGAGAGCCAGTCGCCCAAATCAACTGATCACAGCCTGCACACAAAGATCTATTGGAGCTCTCAATAGAAGTTACTGTGACTTCACCTGTGATTTTTCCCCCCCACACTGAGTCACTACAACTGATTTTAGGGCTCCCCCACCTGCTAGATCACACTTTAACCCCTGACTGTACACATTTTCCTGTTTAGAGGCAAAGTCAAGCTAAGTACAATTAGAATTAAAAATTGGACTAAATTATATATTCTCATATACTAATTTTATTTTATTATTACATTATGTACAAAGCTTTGCACTAAATATAGAAGTCTAAAAGCTTTAAAAAATAGTAAAAGTAGAAAACTGATAGTTAAGGTAAAATTTTGTGTAAGGTCAGACTCAAGCTGCAGATCAATCATACCAGTAAGCAACTAATGGCATAATAAGTCTGTTCATGCGCTGTTAAAGTCTCTGTTTTCCTGAGTTCTTTTTTTTCTTGTTTTTTCTTTGGAATCCGCGGCTGTCATCCTTTTGTCTAATGTAACAGTGGAATTATTTGTGTGGCAAGCAATGATGACGTAACAGAACAACAACTCCTTCAGTCAGGAAATCATCATGTGTGTTTTTTCTTCTGCTGTTGCTGTAACAGGATTAACAGCTTACCATAGGCTACTTTGAATATCCCTCTGCATACCGTATATCTGATTGCCTAATACATAATCTGCTGCTTTTGTTGTTTGTGTGTATGTATTAAGGGGATCTCGCTCCACTAGATGTCCAACCAAAAGCTGAGGACAAAGTCCAGCACAGCACTCAGCGCCGGCCAGCACCCAAACCTCCAACAGCCAATGTATCCAACAGCAGAGCCAATGGTCAGGCTGCTGCCACTGGCTCAGACACACGAGCTCGACCACGGGAACAATCAATGCCTGGAGCTATGCATACACAGTCTTCCCGCACACTAAGGAACCAGAGGAGAGCAGGAAGTGGAGGAGGAAGAGGGGGAGGAAAAGGAGCAACAGTGATGAGAGACAGGGGCCTGGGCGACCTCAGAGGAAAAGATGGAGTGATAGATAGAAGAGGAGGACGACCGTGTGAAGAGTCAAAAGCAAAAGACAAGAATGGACATCAGAGGCCAAGGGAAGAAAACGGACTGAAAGGCCGAGCAGCTGATGGGAGAGGAAAAGGAGGCACTAAAGGAGGCAACAGAGGAAGCGCCTTAAAGTCGAATAAAACTCTGTCTAATAAGGAAGTCTATCTGCCTGCTATGGTGGTGCCGCGCACACCCATAGTACAGAGAAACCTGGAGACAACACACCAAGGTATTGAACCAAGGTTCACACCAATTTTTTTTTAATAATCATTTCCTGTTTGGCAGTTTTAGCAAACAGGATCATGGTTTCGTCTGTGAAACACATTATGCTCTCTGCAGGCTCCTCTTTTTATTTATTTTTACATTGATTTTATTTTATTATTGACCTTAATGTCTGCGTGGATATTGGACAGGGGGTGAAGACCAGGTTGGTAAAAGGAGAAGAAGTTGGAGGAACAGAAAAAGAAAAGTGACAGAAAGAAAGAAAGAGAGAAACATATCTGGAAATGAGAGTGAGAAAATCTCTTAACGGACCATCACTATCAGGAGGAATGTTATTATTAGCATTGAAAACTAAAGTCAGAGAGACGTCTGTGTTGAGATAGATATCTTTTTTTAATTTCTTTAAGTCATTACATTTGAAATGAGCTACTTATATTTCTGAAATCAATTAAAAAATATCAAGTAATTAAAAATACATTACTAGAGTCGACTAATGAAGGATTTCTGTGCCTGATATTGCTTTTGAGCCAAAGCTATTAAAAAAAAATCTGAGATCCAGGGTTACGCTTGATTTAAAATCTTGCATTAAATATATGTTATAGTCATGGTATACCCTTAAACCCTACAAATGCACCTTTTAATAAAGTTAAGTATAGTACAGCATAGACTCTACTGAGGTCCAGCGCAGTACTAGAAATGTAGTTTCCTAGAAATTTCTCCTTTTTTTTCCCTCTCTTTTTTTGTTTCTTATGTAGCCCCCAATGGTCACCCCTATGAAAAAATTCTGAAAAAACTCACCCTGCATAAGAAACTACTTTAGAGCACAGAAAATATTTGCAGGTTTAATAACTGTTGCAGTGAACAGGAAGCCTATAGTTGTGTTGTGCGAGGCGGCACCAGAATGCTAATATCAACCTGCTAACCTACATTTTGAAAGCTTCCTAGAAATTTCTAAAGGCAAATAGTCCACACAATTTTATTTATATTGGTTGGTTCACCTGTATTAATTAGACTAAACCCCCACTTTACTAATTAGAATTGTTTTAGTATTAGCAGTTGCCAGCTTTCACCATTCATATCTCACTGAGCTCAGGCAAATGTTCCATTTATAACTACAGGTAGAGATATAAATGGGCTATCTATAAATAATTCCCCGTGTTTGTGCAGTGCACTACAATATTTGATGTTTGAAAATTATTCCCCTGGGATTTGATAAATACCCAAGTATTCTGTGGGACTATTGTAAATTCTATTACCTAAACCTGCAAACGTATTCTGGAACCTTTGTTAACCAATTGTTAGAATTCCCTTGATATCAGCTATAAAGAATATTGCAAAATAAAACGATCTTAGAGTATAACCATATGTGTGAAGTTCATCTGTGTTATCTAAAATTTTACAAACTGGAAACATTTGACAATGATGGTCCGTGTTTTGTATTCTTAGACCAGAACCATGACAGGACCCAGGACAACCCCTCTGTCCTCTCCCGGTCCAGCAGTGAGGGAGGGTCCAACAGGATGTCCCTTAGCTCAGACACAGAAGGACCCCCATCAGGGCCTCTGCATCCCTCTCTGACCTACCGAACTAACCCTGACATCAGTGAAGAAGAGGGGGAGGGAGTTCCAACTCCATGCCTAAACTTACAGAATGATCTAACGTGCTGTCCCACAGGTAACAGCAAAACGGACTGTACCACTGAAACAGGGGTAGACCCCAAAAAAGAAAAGGATGACAATATCATGGCCTCTGTGGCTAATCAGACTGTACCAATCCGTGAAACTTTAACAGGGTTAAATTATGACTCTGTTAAATATACTCTGGTGGTGGATGAACATGCTCAACTGGAGCTGGTGAACCTCAAGTACTGCTTGAATGGTTACAACGAGCACAATGATGACAGTGATGCAGAAACGGTCTATCAGTCAGCCAATGAGGATGAAGACCCACAGTATGTGGAGGAGAAGAAGAAAAATGAGGAAGCAAAAAAGAAAGGTAAATACTTCTGCTAATTTTTAACATGCCCCTTGCACATTTCTGCTTTTAGAAAAGAAATAAGCATATTTTATGGCTACAAAGTGTAGTAAGGTATATCTAAGGCCTACAATCTCACATAACATTATATATGAGTAATAGCAACTCCCATTTCTTCCGGGATTAAAACAATTTTTCCCTTTTAAAAAAATATAGGGAGGAAAACAGGAAGACCAATTTGCCACCATAAGGTAGCTGCTGATCTGGCAGAAAGTAAAGGTCTGAGCTTAAATACTGCCACTGCTGCTGATGACCTGGTTGCAGCAGATGGTGGTCTTGGGGCTCGAGTTGCTGGTTGAGTCTGGTTGAGTCTCTCTCTATCAATTTGTCTGAGGATGAAAACCAGAACTTAAACATTGCTCGTACCTCAGGGGTACAATAAGTCTCCCAGACTTGGGAGATGAACTGACGCCCCTTGTCAGCCACGACTTGTACTGTGATCCCGGGTAACATGAAAACATGGGCAACAAGCAGTTTGGCCATCTCAGGTGGACAGTTCAGAGGGCAAGGAATTGAAAGGACGACTGTCTTACTGTTTGAGGCAGGTAAACTGATGAGTTTAATGTGTGACGATGGCACAGTCATAGGGTCTGTGCGGGGGCAGACATAGAGCCTTGTCTTTGCTAAACATTTCTTGTAGGTCACGGTATTCCTCCAGCGGATCTGATAGATTAAGAGGAGGTGTGTGTACTGAACCTGGGCTGGTGGGTCCACAGGGTTTTGGAAAGTCTAGAAAACTATTTCTGAAGATTTTGCTTAAGAGCGTTAAGATTGTGTTGATGAATAAAGATGGTCATATCAAATACGGACTTGAAAGCTTGTTATAATTATACAAACTCTCTTTTACCTTTTGCACACACTTCAGTAAATCACTGCACCTATGTCCGATTTTAATAGCAAAGACTTTTGAGCAGAGATAAGTATCTTCTAAATATCAACAAACATTGAAAGCATGCCATGCTCTTATTGAATTATAGAAACAAGTAGATAACTTAGTACAAAACCTCGTGTAACACCACTGACCAGATTAAATTATGACAATTTAAAAAGAGAGAATACTGGCGAAGTTGAAATCAAATCTACACCACCTGCTTGTTCCTCTCTGCTCTCAGTATAACCTGTCTTTTCTACTGCTCCAAGAGAGGAGGGAAGTGGCAGAAAAAAGAAGAAATGAGGAAGACGTGAAGAAGAGGAGGGAGGAGGAGGTGAAGAGGAGCAGGGAAGTCATGCCAAGATCCTGCAAGCTGTCCAAGGTAACATCATCCACAACGTCAGAGGAAGAAGAGTCGAATGGTGGAAGAGCTTGTGCTCCCATAAGCAGAAAGTTCCTCAACCTGTTTGCCAAGAACGACAGCCAGAACAGTGCCACAGGTGTGTATTTCCAAACATTTTTTCATACACATCAATACGTGCCATTGCCAAAAGATTTGCTGTGTTTCCCAGAATAGTAAGAAGGAGATTCCAGAAGACAAGTAGTTACTTTAGGGGAAGGTCTTTAACCCATCAGAAAGGCTGGAGCAGCAAGAGCAATGATATGCTGCAGTATTGCTGCAGTATTGACAAGTATTTTGGTTTAATTTAAGCCTTCCAATACTACATTATTAGAAAATGATGCAGGGCAGCCATAATTTTATGTAAAAAATGAAGCTTTTCTAAATAAATGTCAGTGGATGCTTTTTTTTTGTTTGTTTGTTTTATTTTGATTCATTGCTTTTCTTTTCTTTCCTTGTTTCCCATTAGATGTTGAGGATGGCAAATATACAAACTTTAAGTAGCTGATTGTGAGTATAATGCCAGTGATGTGTTGTTCAGGTGCTGGCTCGTTTGGTGTGTTCTCCTGTGTTCTGGATGGAGTGGAGAGGCAACAGAGTCACAGAGCTGTCTACAGGTCAGCACACATGAACTTACACAAATTAACTGTGCCATGTGCAAAGAGTCACATGAATCTGAAATCCTGTACTTTTTCTCTCTATGGTTTTAGGTTTGTTCCTCGTCATGCAGATGAGCTGGACCTTGAAGCAGATGACCCTATCTTAATGTTGAACCAGTCTAAGGACCTGTGGTGTCAGGGTTACAACATGAGGACTGGGGCTATAGGCATTTTTCCCGCCTTCTATGCTGTCAGGGTGCCCAAAGAAATTGAGCAAGGTGCGTTGCAGCACACTGGATTGTGTAAAGAGAATTTCATCAGCTGCAACGATGATTAAAAGCATGTTTTCTTCTTTCTTCTTGCAGTTCAAAAAGATGGTTGGATTGAGAAGTTCCTGGTGCAATATCTGGGTTCCGTTCCGGTTCCCATCTACACAGGCAAAGATGTGCTGTGTGCTGCAATGCAGAAGGTACAAAAATAAACTGTTTAATTAAAGCTCACAGCTGAAGTATGGACTAAACAAATTCATTAACATAAATTATCAAAATCCCCCAAGAATCAGATAAAATATTTTTTTAAATAAAAAACAAATGAGATAAAGGCAGCTCTTCACACTGATACAGAAAAGGGAAGTTTTAAGCCTAATCTTAAAAGTAGAGATAGTGTCTGTCTCCCAAATCCAAACTGGAAGCTGTTTCGCCAAAGGAGGGGACTGAAAACCGAAGGCTTTGCCTCCAGTTCTACTTTTAAATACCCAAGAAACCACAAGTAGGGCTGCAGTCTGAGAGCAAAGTGGGTGATGCAGTACTATGAGATCTTTCCGATAAGATGGGGCCTGATTATTAAAGACCTTGTATGTGATGAGAAAGATTTTAAATTCAATTCTGGATTTGGAATGGAAGAAAGCAGTCCTACATATTTGTTTAATATGTGCTTTGAAGGACATATCCTGGTCAAAAATGACTCCAAGGTTCCTCACAGTGTTACTGGAGGCCAAGGTAATGTTATCCAGAGTAAGAACCTGGTTAGACACCATATTTCTAAGATTTTTAGAGCTGAGTTCAGTTTTATCTGAATTTAGAACCAATGTCAAATTATGACTTTTTAAGTAACAGTTAAGTAACTGGCAGCTCGAAGGCCTGTGGTACATAGACGATTAATAGAGATGGGTTAATCATATTTAAGATTGAAGCATTAATTAATGGCAGAACTTGCGCATTTGAAAGTAATACAAGAGAGTCAAATACTTCTGATTTGAGGCTTTTTTTAAAGGAGTTACAGTGGTATTGTTGTAAGTTAAATGTTATTAGGAAATGATCCAACAAAAGAGAGTTTTCAGGAAACACTGTTAAATGTAAATGTTAAATGATCCATTTCAACTAACATCATCCTGCTGTAACCAGGTTTCTGTAAGTCAGAGTAAATCAGTGTGTTGATTAGTAATTAATTCATGAAGTAACAGGGACCTGTTAAAGAGACCCAATGTTTAATAATCCATTTTTGACTGCTTTACTCTATGGTGCAGTTGTGGATACTATATTGTTCTTTCGTTGTTTTATTATGTTTAAATTGTTTTTTACTCATTTTTTGGTCGGTTTTTTAGTGGTCTGGGAGACACAGTTTCTAAGGGAACGGGGCCTTGAGTGAATAAAAGGAGGAAAAAAACTGCGGATAGGCGTGTAAGACTGTAACTTTGCTTCCTGGTTCCAACTCAGGACAGTCATGATTTGGGGGGGGGGGTTAATTTGGTCAGATTACTAGAAATGAGAGCTGCTCCATCCAACTTTGGATGGAGCAGCTCTCCTAACAAGACCAGGTTTTGCCCAGAGAGCTCATATGTGGTGTTGGTATGTGCTGTTCTAAATTTCATTTAAAACTTGGGAGGGGCGTGGTGTCAACAACCAGATAGCAGCTTGTGTCAGCACGGCCCCTCCCGAGAACCCTCAATGTCTACATAAAATTGAGAGGTGGGCACCGGCACCAGAGGTGAGGTTGAATAAACAGAGTGCCAAGGGCCTATACGTATGTGTCGTGACAATGTAAATAATTTGAGTGTCTAAGTTGTGGAATAAAATTGAGGCACAGGTGGCCAGGAGGGGACGGAGGAGGAATGCCTCCCCTGCACCTCAGTGACGCACCTGTACCTCAAGGCCCTGCATGTGTGGTGGTGTGATGGAGCGAAAGGGGGGAGGCAACTGGGCATTTGAATGAAAGGATTGGCTAGGGGCAGCTCCCCCGCTGACCTCCATGGGCACGCCCGTCCCCCTGAATCCACCAAGGGCAGGGGCCCTGGGTCCATTCACACCAGGGCTCACAGCAGCAGCACCTCCAAGCCCCACAGAGCATTGGGCAGCATTACGTGCATTTTCCATATTTATGTCTTCATTACTGACTTTCATTCAATATATTGAAAGTTTAGTCCAGTTTCAGTCAGTGTGTTCACAGTACTGTGCAAAGGTTTTCAGAAGGTGTGAAAAAATGCTGTAAACAAAAAGTGCTTTCAGAAATATAAATGATTGTTTACTGGCCCCATTCTGCAGCAGGACAATGACCCCAAACATACAGCCAAAGTCATTAAGAACTAGCTTCAGCGTAACAAAGAACAAGAAGTACTGGAAGTGATGGTATGGCCCCCACAGAGCCCTAATCTCAGCATCATCGAGTGTTGTACATGAAGAGACAGGAAGATGTGAGGATGCCTACATCCACAGAAGATCTGTGGTTAGTTCCCCGAGATGTTTGGGACAACCTACCAGCCAAGTTCCTTCAAAAACTGATGCTATTTTAAAGGCAAAGGGTGGTCACACCAAATATTGATTTGATTAAGATTTCTCTTTTGTTCATTTGCTGCATTTTGTTGATTGATGAAAATAAATGGTTAACACTTCCATTTTTGAAAGCATTCTTTGTTTACAGCATTTTTTTCTCACCTGCCTAAAACCTTTGCACAGTACTGTATACTGTTTGATACTTTTTATTTGTTTATCACAGTTTCTCTTTCTTTCTTTTTTTGTACATAAAATAAAAGTTCAATTGAATGGGGTTGCATATAATTCTATTGTGCTTTTGGCATAATGACAATAAAGATTTTGATTCTGAAAAAAGCTTTTGAAGAGATGGTTAAAGAACATTTTCCCGATGCCACTTTCATACTTGATTCATGCGGGATTAGTCCTGTTAGACTCAAAGCAAATCTCGCCTGGCATGATTACTAACTAACTGTGTGTTTGTGTTAACAGGTAGCATACAACAGGCGGTCAGCGGGTCAGCCTCCATCAGCCTGTGCGCTGGAAGTCAGTGTGAAAGGGGTGAAGATGAGTGTCCAGGATCAGTGCCACTCCGCTCACAGGGTACAGCACTATTCTCTCTCTTCACACTTTTCTTTACTCACAGAATAAAAATGGAACCCTGATTTATAGAAGGAATTTTTAAAAATGTATGTATTTTACAATAAAGTAGTATTTGTTTAAACAGAGAGCACATTTGAATATTAGACTACTGTTAAAATGGTGCTAAAACCATTAAAACAAATAGTGTTTAATATGTACAATAAACAAAAATAATAAACAATAATATACCAATGTTAAATCTCGCGACACCGTACGTGACTTAATCTCGCCTGCTTTGGATCGTGGTTTAAGGAAGGCATCCATCTCAGTCAAGTCGAGCAGCCGCCTCTACTTTTTTTCCAACATGCTCTTGAACACCCTTGAACGGCTAAAGAATTGGTGCAGCATTTCATGATGAGAAGGAAATCCGCATTATTTCTCCAGAATCCAAGGTTTGACTAACGGACCGCTCATTCAATAAATTTCAGTTTTTTTTTATTAGCAAATCACAACAGTATTCATTAAAAGTTCCTTTACATTTTAAGGTAAAAATCCTACAATAATAAAGAGAAAACCCCAACAATCAGACAGCCCCTTATAAACAAGCACTTGGCAACAGTGGGAAGAAACCTCCAGCAGATCCAGGCTCAGGGAAGGGAGCCATCTGCCATGACCTGTTGGGGTCGAGGGGAGGAAGACAGGAAAGCTTAGACCTTCCTAAAGAGGCTGAGTGGTGTAATCCTATAGTTGGAATAGACGCGTCAGTCCCCCGTCTTGATGATGGGAATTATGAACCCAGTCTTCCAATCCAGAGGCACAACCCCACATCTTGAATGAACATTGCAGAGGCTTGTCAAGCAAAACATCTCTACAGCATCCAGGGTTTTTAGGAACTCAGGGTGAATCTCATCCACCCCTCTGGCCTCTACCAGACTCCTCTACATGCCTTTCGTAAAATAAGAGTCTGGAAACAAGGATTAAGAAGATCCTCAAAGTATTTCTTCTTATACATTTTCTATTCAGCAGCTTTATTTAGCATTTTCTATTCACGTTTCCCATTTTGCTTTATATGTATTTCCATTTTCCATCCTAATATTTGGTCTCTACAGAGCCCCTCTGATGACATGGTCCAAAAAATAAATAAATTGTGGCCACAAAATACTACTTCGTGGGCACGAAATGGGTATAACGTGCCCACAAAATACTTATTTGTGGCCACGAAATACTATTTTGAGGGCACGAAATAGGTATAACATGCTCACGAAATGCTAATTTGTGGGCACGAAACACTTGACCGATAACCGTGATCCTTCCCAGACCCTTGCAGTTGGTTGACAATAAAATCTATCCCGGCGTCCAGGTCGTACTTACATCTGTAAAGCAACTGGGCTCTCAATAATAATATTTGCTACATAACTTTTGCACTGTCCACTTCCTGCTGTGACAAAACAAATTTCCCACGTGTGGGACTAATAAAGGTTATCTTATCTTATCTTATCTCATCGTATCTCATCTTATCTTAATATCCTGTTTAAATGTCTCTCCGTAATAATGGTTCCTTGCATTGCCAGGCTTTTCAAAATGCATTTGTAGCTCATTCCCAGCCTAAAATAAAAGTCAATCATACTGTCTCTGTCCATGGTGTATAGGTTTAGCCTACTCTTATGCTTATGTCTCTACGCAGCTGTCCAGGAATTGTATCAATATGATGTGCGCACGTTATCTATTTCGTTGCCACAAATGCGTAATTCGTGGGCACGTTATACTATTTCAAGGGCACGAAGTAGTATTTTGTGGCCACGATTTATTTAGTTTTTGGACCATGTCATCAGAGGGGCTCCGTAGGTCTCATATCTCTACTTGGATAAATAATTAAAACAAGGATGGATTTTCCTCCTGGGATTTTTTGTTCACCATTTCACATATGCCATTTTAATTTTTAAAATTCCCATCTTCATTAATTTATTTATTTTTTATTAATTTTTATTGAAAATAATTTTTTTCTGTTGTTTTAGTCTTCAGAAAAGAAACTGTTTTCATCCACATTTATATGCTGTTTCTGTTTTCTGTGTGTGGTTTGTGGCTTAGCATAGGAGGGGTGGAGCAGTGAGTTCAGGGTGTGGTGTGTCAGAGGTTGACCCACACAGCTGTTCTCCATTACAGGGTCATTCCTTCCCTATTTCAGGAGGATGCTGAAATATTTCCTATTTCAGGAAAAGGCAGTTAAAAAGCTGCGCGAACAAAGTGTGTCAAAAACCCTTATCAATAAAACACCTCTCAACGTGCAACACCCTGTGGGTGGGTCCTCATTGTGGTCACACTGTGATACTATGTCAATTGAATACATTGAGATGGGTTTAATTTCTAAATACAACAAACCCAATATTAAATATTGCATTTTCTTGTGTACTTACAACCTAACATAACCTAACATATTCACATGGTTCATGATTTAAAGCTTGTCATCTTCTAATCAGAGGCCTCCAGCCCATTTGTCAAAGTGTCATTAGGCAAGCTACAAATCCTCAAATTGCTCAGAATGAAGGCACAAATAGAAGCAATGTATTAATGGCTGAATGTGGTTGCATTCTTAGTTAGAAAAGTCCTGCATAAGTTCAAATTTAAGAAGTTATATTCACTATCCATCCATCCATCTTCTTCTGCTTTATCCGGGCCGGGTCACGGGGGCAGCAGCCTAAGCAGAGAAGCCCAGACCGCCCTCAGGCGTTCCCAGGCCAGCCAAGAGATATAATCTCTCCAGCATGTCCTGGGTCTGCCCCGGGGCCTCCTCCCAGTGGGACATGCCAGGAACACCTCGCCCAGGAGGCATCCTTGTCAGATGCCCGAACCACCTCAACTGTCTCCTTTCGATGTGGAGGAGCAGCGGCTCTACTCTGAGCCCCTCCCAGATGGCTGAACTTCTCACCCTATCCCTAAGGGAGAGGCCAGCCACCCTTCGGAGGAAGCTCATTTTTGCCGCTTGTATCTCCGATCTTGTTCTTTCGGTCACTACCCACAGCTCGTGACCATAGTTGAGGGTAGGGACGTAGATCGACCGGTAAATTGAGAGCTTCGCTTTTACGCTCTGCTCTCTCTTCAGCACGACGGACCGGTGCAGCACCAATCCGTCTGTTGATCTCCCGCTCCCTTCTCGCTTCACTCGCGAACAAGACCCCGAGATACTTGAACTCCTCCACTTGGGGCAGGAACTCATCCCCGACCCGGAGTGGGCAAACAACTGTCAGTGGCATCATAGCCCCTCTAGGTAGAAGATAATCAACTCTTAGTGATGTACTCATAAAGTTATCTTAAATATAATTGTTGGCTGCTACCCCGTGACTTTGCTATGGGACTTTAGTTCCAATAGATCTACTGGTAGTTGATTTCTCCAGTTGTAAGTTACCATTTAACAACATTTTCTAATGTTATTCACTGTAATGAATTAATTTAAATTCTAGCTTAACAAAAGTTTCTAACTATGATGTTAATTTAGAGTAATATTCCAGAATTACATGTTTACATGGCTCTTTGTCTTTGTTGTCATCAGGGGGACCAGTGCTTCCATTTCTTCCAGTTGAAAAATATTTCATTCTGTGGTTGTCATCCAAAATACAGCAGGTGAGTCAAATGCTTTAGATGGCTTGTATTACAATTCCCTCACCTCGTGAGAGATTAGTTAACTTTTATGAACATGAATCTTTTCTGTGTGCTGCTTGCTCTGTTGTTTTTCGTCCTGCAACAGGCTCAATTGAACCTTTGGAAATAATTGTTTTATTTGCACTGCAGGTACTTTGGCTTCATCACCAAGCACCCTGACCAGCAGCGCTTTGCTTGTCATGTCCTGATGTCACAAACAACTTTACATCCTTTAGCAGAATCTGTCGGGTAAGTCCTACTCTACTGTGTTCTGCTCTGCATTTAATTCAATTATATTTAAGATTCAATGCATATGACTGTCCTATCTATGGAGAGGGATTATTACTTCTGTAGACACTAGTTTATAGTGTGTTACGATTTCTATCAGGGTTTCAAACTCTGACAGATGAAAGCTCTGAGAAAGTAGTGTCTTTTTAATTGTTTTATGGGGGGAAAAACACATCACCGAGGTTAAGTACAATTCACTATGGTCACTATGGTGTCCAGTAAGTAACAAGGCTGATGTTGGGAGGCTTTTATTAGCTACAGTTTTGTTTTCATCCTTAACAAAACAACATGGAGATATAACCTGTTTCCAAAAAAGATGTTAGGCTGTGTAAAAGATAAATAAGAAAAAATATAATTACATTTTTTTATTAAAAGAACAGTGGAATATTTTCCAATGTTACATTACAACCTTATCAACAACAAAAGTGCTGGAAGCCCAGGAGGCCAGTTGTAGTTTTAAAAGCTAAATGTTTTCATGCTAGATATGAGATTTTAAATACCCAATTAATACAGCATTTATACAGCAGCATTTCTGGATTCCTTTTATGTCTCGTTATTTCTTTGCCATGTAGAGTTTTAACTTGCATTAGTGGCTGATGGGAATGGTCTTCATTGGCACGATTTTCATGAATTGGCCTGCGAAATGATTTCTACAACAGAACTGTTAAATGCAGAAACCTGCGGGCCTTGACTACTTGGTTAGGTTCAGGAAATAAAAACATTAGACAATAAAAGGTTTATAAAAGGATCGTGTTTTGGGTTCAAATATAACAGCTGCCATGTCATTCAAAGAGCTTTTTTCTCGATGAGTTCCCTTTGAGGATTCTCAGCAGCACATTCACACACATAAACACTCTTCTGTTGAAATATATTAGGTTTAAAGCTGATTTTAAAACAATTTTTGTTTATGTACACAAAATAAGTACAATAGGGTCTTTCACATTTTGCCATAACACTGGCTGGACCATTAGAACAAGTCAGTCTGGCTTGTAGCTTGTAAATCAACCATTTCCAGTGACCTGGTCTGCTTGGTTATGGAATCTTTTGTGTTATTTTTCCCAACAGGAGGGCATTCCAGCAGTATTACAAGGAGCACGTCGGCTACTCCTGTCCCACTGAAGACATCTTCATTGAATAATGCCTCCTGTCCATCCATTCTATGAATTTAATATTCACTATGTGCATGTAAGCCTGGTCTTATATACCACCAACTGGATTACCAATATATCTTCTTTGCATGGTGGGTTATTTCTTTTCTAAGCTGCATCCACTAATACAGCAAGCTTCTCCTTCTTTTGGCCATATCACAATATGAATAATTCTATGGATTGATAGGGACACGTGGGATTTTTCACGCCACAGAAAGTTACCAATAGTTAAACAGAGATATTGAATATTAATGCATTTTATTTGCAAAAATTATCTTAATTAACTATGCATGGATATTGCATATATACAGACTACCTTCAGAGCTACTCTAGCCCACAAAGCCAAATCTCAGCAACTACAAATGTTGTTAGAAAAAATCTGAATCATCTTTCTGATATTAGCAATTACCATACAAACAATCTGGCACCATAGAAACATGTCAATATCTGTCAATGATTGTAAGCAATCTAATGAGACAATGTTTAAATAACAGTGTTAGTCATTGAATCACATAACATTATAGGAGCTCAAATAAAACACATGAGTAAAATCTCATAAGATTTAAAGTAGTGGTCCTAAAAACTAGCTGGAAGTGCAGCTTCTGATTTTATTTGATTAAACAACCTTTGAAGTACATATTTAAATGTTCAGAGATACATATATTTAACTTTAGCTCATAAGTCCTGGGCAACAAAGCTTTAAGCAGAATAAAAATTAAATTATATAACTTAAATATTTGTTAGATTGTTTAAGAGCCTTAAAACTTAAGAGCCAGGTCGCTGTGGTTCAGGTAGGAGAGCAGGTGTCGACCAATTTGGTTGGTAGATTGAGCCCTGGCTCCTCCAGTCCACATGTCAAAGTATCCTTGGACGAGACACTCAACCCCAAGTTGCCCCTGATGCATCTAGAAGCACTAGATAAAAGTGGTGTGAATGTGTGATTGGGTGAAAAAGACTTGTGGTAGAAAGTCCTTTGAGTGCTCATATTGAGTAGAAAAGAGCTATATAAGTACCAGTCCATTTAACATTTAAGTGCTGTTTGCATAGGTAATCATGTATGACTTTTTAGGGTTAGTATGGAGTTCAATGAAAACAAAAATTTTAAATAAATTCTTCCTGAATTTGCAAAGAGTGCGCAAAAGAAAATAATCACTTTGATGATTGAGCAAACAACCACAAATAACATCACCCGAAAGAGACTTCAAATAGTCACAAAACAACTACCAAGAGATGCAAGACGCAGGTGAGAGAACGTTTAAGTGTATTTAGGGGCTCATAGCCTCAGGATGCATCTATGGTCACCAGCCATTAGGATTCATGATCATTTGTTTAAACTCACATGGCAGTCTGTCCAGTATTTGTATAGTCTATGAAACTGATGGGTGACACTACATAGTTCAACAAATGGAAAAACAAAAAAATCTGGTTCTTCTAGTTAAACAAATCTAGAGATGTTACTGCTTTTCTCTTTTAGAGTGGGGGAAAAATTATCTGATGCCCTGCTGAATTTGTAAAGTTTACTCACTTATAAAGAAATGAACACTCTCAAATGTTTATGGTAGTTTCATTTTAATGGAGAAAGAATGACACACAAAAATCCAGAATAAAAACATAAAAGTTCGAAATGTATTTGGACGCCATTGAGTGAAATATGTATTGGATTTCCAAGCCGTTTTCTAGTTACCTGAAATGATGGATATTGGGAATGTCATTACTCCAGAGTTGAGTGCATTCTTATAGTAAAGTCAGAAACACAAGGAAAAACTTTTTTTGTCTAAGGACGGTTGAGCCATTCATGTATCATTACCAATACAATACAGTACTTTCTTTGCACTTTACAACCCGACTGCTGCAACACTGGCTGCACGGATTAAAGATTTTACAGTTTTTCTAATGTTTGATGTTCACTGCCATCATCTTGGACTGTTAACTTGGGGTTAATTCCACAAATTCAGCTTCTGACTTGTGGACATGAAAAACTGCATGTATAAAGGCTAATTTACACTGCCTGTAGCCCTGCTCTCAAAAACTGACATAGATGTAACTCTGTATGTGTGGCTGGTTTTAAGAAAGAAATGCTTAAAGTTCAAGTTTTTAGAATATATGTAGCGCCATCTTGTATCAGTTACAGAACATTACATCATCGGGTTGGTTGGAGTCAACAGACATTGCATTAGTTTATGTTAGCTAACTAGTAACACAACCAATAACCCAGGGAAAAATAAGGACTGTAAAACTTTTGTGCTGCTTTTCCTCACCAGGCCTGAACTGTGCAGTCAGCTGTTAAAACAGTTTCTCACAAGGTGTGATCAGCACTATTTTATGTAATAATATTCTCTTTTCCCAAGCATATCCAAACTGGGTTTTTTTGTCACACCACAAACATAACTATGTTTTTTACCAAAACACGATTGAAAATCTTAACGTCCATCAGCATGTCCATAGGAAAAAAAATTTTAAATCTCCACTAGTGCTGTCAGCGTTAATCTCATTAAAATGACGTTAATGCCATAACCGCATTAACGCGGCAAATCTCCGTTAGCGAGTAAGCGCGGGTCGCCCCGTGCGTGGGGCTGCACGGCATCAACGCATTAGCACGGTTAGTTCGTTAACGCATTAGCGCTGTGCAACCCCACACACAAGGCGATCCGCGCTTACTGGCTAACGGCAATTTGCCACATTAGTGCGGTTATGGTGTTAACGTCATTCTAACGAGGTTAACGCTGACAGCACTAATCTCCACATTACGCTCCCCCTCACTAACGTTTGGGCTTCACTTTTCTCCAGTTCAGTTCAGTTCATTTTTATTTCAAACATATACATTCACCAACATTTCATAAAATCTTTCCATGCAGTTGTTTGAAAAGGCAGAAGTATATACTTATTTAGCCCGACCCCCTCAGGTTTACATCCTCATCATCTAAATTTGAACAACAAAAACGTATACAATGCCTTCAACTTAGAACATAACATCACAAAACAATATTTTCTCATGCTCAACTAAAACTATATTTAGATTTGTTAATTTGCAGAAAAAAATAAACATCACTTTGACTGCTGTCTTGGGTTAATTGCATTTTCTTCATTCTTATACTTATTTAAAATTTCTTTTTTGAGTTTTATTTTAAACTGGTTTATATCACATTCTTCACTTCTAATATTTGTCCATCACACACATCGACACATTTTTCCTGCAGTTCATGGGATTCCCAATCGTGCTTTGGTAAGAAACGTAATTGTGCTTGTGGTGTGATTCGCATGTAGTAATCTGTTATGCTGTAAACTGTCTGGATGTGCTTGGAAAAAAGAGAGACTCTTTTATTGCATAAAATAGTGCCGATCGCATCAGCTGATTGCGCGATTCTGTACAGCCAGAGGAGGAAAAATCTGAGTTTCTTACTCCAGCTTGTCAGTCCAGTGAATCATCTGTCGCCTGACTCAAAAACAGACTCTCCTCCACACTGTCCTCATTCAAGAAGTGCTTTGCAAACCCGAACGTTACGCCTTACAGTTCTATTTTCCTGTTTTAGTGTAGCTAGCCAAACATCGAAGAGCCAGGTACTACTAAAGAGACAGACAGTGAAAGTGGACAGTATATGCTTATATAGCAGAAAAGTGTTTTTAGTGCATTTATTATCCCCTCAGTTATTGGTTGTGTTACTAGTTAGTTAACATAAACTAATGTAATGTCTATTGACTCCAACCAACCGATGATGTCTTGTTCTGTAATGGCACAAATAGCACTAAAAATGTTCTTTAAACGTTAACGCTGAGCACTATTTCTTCAATAAATAACTCCAGATACACAGACAGAGTTACATCTATGTCAGTTTTTTGAGTTCTGGGCTCGATGGTGTAAATTAGCCTTTATACATGTAGTGTTTCATGTCCACTTTAAACTAAAATGCACTTTTAGTACTTTGTAGACAGTGTTGGTCAAGTTACTTGAAAAAAGTAATCAGTAACTAATTACTGATTACTTCCCCAAAAAAGTAATCCCGTTACTTTACTGATTACTTATTTTCAAAAGTAATTAATTACTTAGTTACTTAGTTACTTTTTAAAAACACAATTTACAACCTGAAGAGGTGATAAAGCGATAGATCTTCAGCCCAATTCTACTTTTTCTGCATAATCCATCATACAAAATGTAATCAAATGTAAAAGTCTTTTTTTAAACTTGTTTTATCAGTTTTAATCTTTTAACTTTATGCATCAAGCAAAAATTTAATTATATGCAACATTCTCTGACTTTAATAAATTAGTTTAACATTTAAACCTATTTTCTGCACATTCCAGCACATAAAATAAAATATTTTTTGTGTTTACACTCAGTCTTTCAAATAGATGCAAGTGAAACACAGCAGAAAATAAATAAAATCAAAGACTAGCGGTCCTGTTGCTCTATTTTGACCTGTAAAGCAGGTGTGGGGTAGGCGGAGGTTTACCCTGGTGCAGGTGTGCCACAGCGGTCAGTTGAAGAATCCGCGAGTGAATTTCCCATTACGTCGTTGCACACTCGGTGCTTGTTTAGGGGGGGTTTCGCTGTAAAAAGAAGTTTTCTTCCCACGCACAGCAGACGCTAATGTTTTTGTCACTTTTTATGGAATCAAACTCAAAGTAAGGTCAGTGCTTCCACGCTTTAAACGCTGCAGGGTCATACTCTCTCCCACACTCGATATATGATCCATTGTTGATCTGCACACAGCTGTTGCCACGAACGTCGCACTCGCTTACGTCACTGTCATGAGACACTCTCGCAAGAAAATCACGGTTTTAGTAACGCAGTAACGCAGCGTTCCTACGGGAAAGTAACGGTAATCTAATTACTGTTTTTGCAATAGTAATCCCTTACTTTACTCGTTACTTGAAAAAAGTAATCAGATTACAGTAACACCCATCTCTGTTGGTAGATAACTCCTTATTGGCAAGCACAGCAGTAAGATGTTTCTTGTAGTTGGTCACCATTTTTTCACACATCTCAGCAGGGATTTTGCGCCCACTCCTCTTTACAGAAATTCTCCCAAACCCTTTAATTTTCTTGGCTGCCTGTTGGCAACTTCAAGCTTCAGTGCTGATTCTCTCTACAGATCTGATTTATAGGATAGAGGTCTACAGACTGGCCACTCCATGATCATAATGTTCTCCTTTTTTTAGCTGCTCTGTTGTTTACTTGTTTGTATTTAGATCATTTTCATGCTTTAAGACCCATGTACAACCGCTCTTCAGTGTTCTAACTCAGGGAAGAAGGTTCTCATCCAAGATCTTACAGTACAGCTCTGTCCACTGGCCCACTCAATGTGAAATTGTTTTGGTGGGCATGATTAATGTATAAACAATGCAGGTTGAGACCAGGAGTATCTCCAGTGTACTGAATGATTGATTTATTGTGGTTTGTGTGCCATGTGGGCACTCAGAAATCTGTGGGACCCAGAATTCTTACTGGGTTGTAGGGGATCAAATATTTTTTTCGCTCAGGGACATGCAAATCAATTTAGGACAGTTTTTTTTCCTGGATTTTTGGTTGACATCATGTTGCTCTCCATTTGAATGAAACTGACATAGAAATTCAAAACTGTTCTTTTCTTTGTAAGTGAGAAAATGTACATGTTCAGTAGGGATTCAATTAAATATTTGTATGCCACTGAACACTTAGACCACACTTTGAGCTCCAGGAACATAGTCATTCATTTTTAAACAAACTGAATAGTTAGTAAAACAAGAAACTAGTGCATGAATGCTCTTTCTTATTATTAACATTTGATGTAACTGAGTGATACAGGCACTTGAGTTCAAATGATAACGCTTTATTTTACAAGTTTTATATTTTCCAGCTAACGTGGTAAAAACAAAAGACTATAAATTACAAGGATATTTTTTTAAACCCCTCATAAAGCCCCTTTTAAACACTTTCTATTTTCCCCCATTCTTTCTTATTTTCTCTGTAGTCATTCACAACTTAAAGTAGGATTTAAAAAATAGCTGATCTATTCTACCTGCTGCAGTGATGTGCAATGATGATCATCTCAGTGACGTAACTACATTCTTCTGATCAAACGAAATTCTTTTGACAATCTTTGATTCAAGTTTATTTTAAAGGTTCCCCCTGCAGTTTCCAAGACAGTATTTTAAAGGACAATAAAAACAAAAAACATTTCTAAAACTCTAAACTGTGTATTTTCTGAACCCCAGACATGACTGTCTACTGTTGATGATCTTTGGAGTTCTTGTAAAGATGTCTCATTCGTCTTTTTTGCTGCTTTCCTTTTTCTTCCAAATGTGGCTCAACTTCAACTCTTCATGCAGCTTTCTTTGACTGCGCACTGATGTACTTGATGCAGACTAATGGGAAGGACCGCATTATTTTAAGCTGAGACATTTTCTGTATTGCTTAAAGCATACATACTCAACCCTTGCTAACAGTTGGAGCTTTAAGTTATCAAAAAGGAGGTAGAAAGTGGCACATGTGGTTTCACAAATGGAAACCACATGTGCTGGTCACGCTAGGTGGTTGGGTGGCGTGGACACCCAAGTTTATGAATGTGATAGCTTGAGCACAAGGTGACGTAGGATTTTGAAATTCATGCCATAGGAGCACGTACTAAAAATCCCAGATGAGTTAGAATCTCAGTGAATCTTCAGTCAGAAGTAAAGTTTTCTGAAAATCCTGTGAATGCAACAACTTAAGAACAAGGGTGATGGAGGATTTTCACAAACCACTAAATATCTTGGACAAGAATGAATCTCAGTGACCTTGACCTCAAGGTGAAGGCCAGAGGTCAACTTTTCTGAAAATCTTTCTGATAATCTTTCAATAATATAAGAAGGAATTCACCCAGGATTTTGAAATTGATACGATAGGTGCATCTTCTAAAACTCTTGGACGAATTAGAATTTTGGTGACCTAGACCTTAAGGTCAGAAGTCAGAAAATTCAAACTTATGCAATAGGGGGCTCTACTAGGAGGCTGAGATGGTAGCAGTGGCAGGTGACAGCATTTTCTGTTCTAGGTGATGCTTCACTTTCTTACTGGGGTAAATCACCATGATACTCGCTGACCTCATATCACTTTTGCAATGGTGACTAAGCCTATTTATAAATTATGTTTTAATACTAATCCTTACTCTCTGACCCCTAAACAATGTTTATGTTTTATAAGTGCAAGTTTTTAAGCTGTAGTTCATCGTTAATTGTTAATCTTGTGGTTTTGCACACAGAACAAAAAACAAAGTAAATGACATTTTGTTGCAGATTAAAATTACATGCAGCAATATTTAATATTTTTTCCAAATCACCAAACTAATACACGAACATGCCTGTGGCAATGTGACTCGCAGTTTTGATTCTTCGAGCTGTAGACCCTGTTTAAGGATTTGAGAGAAAACATTAAATCTAAAACCAGAATTCAAAGGTAGTCTACTTACAAATTTCATATGAGGTCAGCAAGTACAGTGTAGGTGTCCTGTTTTAGGATCAGATATCAATGCCAGTAAAACAATAAAATTCTTTGTTACAGTGAGAAAAAATAATCAAGGAATAAGTTTTCATCTAAAAGTTATTTTTTATTACCGATGCTCATTAAGGAAACAATGACAGTTTGTGCTAGTAAAAATCTTCCTCTTTTTAATGCACAGAGGTCCGAGTGACCTTGCAGGCATGGTAATGCTATTTTCTGTAGAGCTGATTGGTCAGTAGGCAGTGATTTTATACCTCTCGATCACCAATCTGGATTTTAACCTACAGGTTAGATTCACAGCATAAGTTACCGTGGCGATTTACCCCAGTAAGAAATGCACCGCCTTCATGGTGCAAAACACCCAGGGTGAAACCTGAAGTTCCCTGGATACGCTAAAATCCTGCTTCCTAGTTTAGGCCTCTGGTCATATAAAATGTAGACAGCTGTTCTGCTACCCAGATGTGGCAAAAATCTACTTACTGCAGTTATAAGTTCAGGAATTTGAATCTTTGGTCTTCTATTAAATGTATGTGGAATAAAACGATTTGAGCAGATTAAGCCAGTGGAAATAAAGGTGGAAAAGTTTTACACTATATCAGAGCAACAGTGCCTTTTTTTCTATTTTATTTTCTGGTGTAATGATGATGGCTTTCCTCTTTGTCACAGAATCGAAATAGAAACAACAGCCAGTTACAGACAAGCAGTCTTGTAGCTGTACAGGACTTTAGAAGAGGGACAGAGAGGGTGGAGCTCTTATTAAGGAAGGCATATAACTGTGTGGACGATCCCCGACCAAAAACAGATATTAAAAGCAAAAATTCTGGGGACTGAAAATAGGCATCTTTCTGCTATTATAGGTGGTGTGTTTTGCCCAAATATTAGGAAAAGACAATCAGTGCTTCATCTTGGACTCCTCATGCTGTCACTCTTCTTGTATGGGCACTTCTGCAACTTGTCCGTGAGATTCACTAGTAGGAGCATTGCAGCTGCTGTCCTAACACAGTAATCTCAGTGATCTTTATGGTCCTCTTTGCATAAAACCTGAATTTTTCAGGACAACCAAAACAAAGTGGCCTGCATCAAACACACTGTGTCACACCATTCTTGGCTTACATGTTTGTTTCAAGAATTACATTTGCATTACACACAATATATAAGACAGCAAACTTTGTTTGTTGGTTAAGTCAAATATGTACGACTGTGGCTGTCATCTTAGCTGCATCATGGTGAGAGGCTGTACCAGAAAGTGCCCTATGTATTCCACTTCTGTGATTCTAACGCCATGGAGATCAAGTGCACATAACTCAATATAGATATATCCTGTATAGATGTTTGTATAGAAGTTATTATTGTATGCTGCTGGTTTGACAAAAATCTGGGTGTGACACTGCATAATATCAGTGTTGTAAAACAAAGTCAAGATGATGCTGGTGGTGGTTCTTGTCAATAAATCATGTTTACAACTTAATTTCAAAGCAAGACATGTTTTTTTCATAAAATATAAAATGTGTTCAATTCCTAGAAATATTTATTGCACGGAGTTTGTGTGCTACGTTCAGACCTGATACTTTTGATATGTATGTTGCAAGAATACAGTTGAATTATTCAGTTATGACATACACTTTTTTTTTCTGGTTTCCCAGATAGAAAGATAACATTGAATGATGTTTAGTTTTCATCTGAATCATCATTGTGGTCCAGATTGAAATCTCAGTGCTAAATAAATGTTGAATCAGTGTTAAAATACCGATCAAACCGACAGTGTAAAAGTAATGACACTGAAATAACACAGATTCAAAGTTGACCTGTTATAATTGATTAATGATCTATTTACAGTTGACCAGGTGACAACAATGATGCTCAAATGTCATGGAATTATAGTTGACCAGAAAATTAAAGCTATTATCAGATGGACTGTTCCATCGCACCCCTCTCAACGTGGTACATCCCATCTCTCCACCATTAAAACATCATGGATTTATGGTTGACCGGGAGACATTACTACACCCCAGATATATCCTCTGTAATACATCAGGTAAGCATTCACTTATTTTCTTCTGTTTGAATTGCACCAAATATATTTTTAACCAACTGTATTTCATATATGTTGTCGAACACTCAAAGTCAAAGTCAAGTCAAAGTCAACTTTATTTGTCAATTCTGCCACATGTACAGGACATACAGAGAATAGAAATTCCGTTACTCTCAAACCCTAGATGAAATAGCAAATGAACATTTAAATATAAGAGAGTGATTAAAAAATGCAAATAAAATAATTAAAAAGTAAAAATTTAAATAAATACAATACAATTTAACAAGAAAGCTATGCAATATACAATATACAATATTCAGGTAAGGGTAAAAAAAAAAATTTTTCACTCAGCACAGTGATACATATTGTAGATGTGTAATTTAGGCATATTATGTTAGCTAGGGTGAGTTAGAGAAAGGCAGAACTATATATTAAGTAGAAAAACTTAAATCTGAACAAAGTATGCTCTTTCCTTATTTTTTCATATTAGTTTTTTATTTTGTTTTCGTTTTTCGGATAGTTCTGAGTTCTCCTTTACCTACAGGCAGTTGACAGTTAGGACCCAGACCAGGTGGAGGCAGGACATCATTCAGTGTGTTTGATGAATTCACCAGAAATTACTAAATTATTAAACTATTAAATGACAGCTGGGATAGCCCCACCCCGCAACCCTGAAAAGGATAAGCGGGAGCGGCTGGATGGATGGTGAAGTTGTCTGTTGTTTATATGTTAGAGCCTAGTGTTTAATAGTAGAGTTAAAAATGTTTTCATCAACATCCTTATATCAATTAAAACGACATTAGACAAGAAAATTACATTATTTTGAAATATTGTAAGTAATTTGTTTTGTTTAACATCACTTGAAATGCCATTTATGTCCACTTGATCTTTAGTAGTGGCGTCCACATTGCTTCAATATAGGGCTGGGCGATATGACCCAAAATTCATATCTCGATATTTTTTAGCTGGATGGCGATATAAGACATATATCTCGATATTTTTTTTTAAAGCCATAAAGTAAGAACAAAAAGAGAGTTCTTAGTCAAAGCTGTGTCCCAGATGTCACACGGGCACTTTTATTAACATAGAGCAGATGTACATAAAATTTACTCAAAAATAAATTATGAGCATTTATTAAATAATAATGCTCCATAAATAAAAGAAAACAATGTTGTTTTTGTGCATAACAAAAAGCTCACAATTGTGCAGTCAAAATGTAAACTAAAAGACGCTGAGCACAATAACAAAGACAGATTTCACAGCTGCTCTGTTCCCAACTTGTACTGCGTGACTGACAGCCTGGAGTTTGAAATCCGCTTCGCAACCACGTCTCTTAACAGGTGCCATTTATGGTCCTTATACACAGTAGGGTAATATTACGTTGAAGCACAGTACGTATCACTCCGCGAGGCTCAGCCGTAATGCTCCGACAGTCCATCAAGCGGTGCAGCTCCGTAGCTGACCAAAGTCGTACTAAAACATTTTTTGACAGATTGCTGAGCGCCGTGTACCACATAAAATCGGTTCGCGGCCATCAAGCACAACCAGAATTCATACATAAGGCGCGCTGTCAAATGAAAGGATTTTAGCCCGTGCAGCACCTCTGGGCTGCATGGCGTTAGCGTGGTTAGCTCGTTAGCGTGGTTAGCTAGCTAACACGTTGACGGCGTCCAGCCCCACACACGGGGCGATGCGCAGTAACTCGTTAACGGAGATTTGCCGTGTCCATCTTGTCGCTTCCTGCAGGTGAAGCGATGGGGGAGGAGGGGGAGTTGTGTTCAGTGAAGGAGAGGCGAGGCCGAGTAATGTTGCGTAAAGACGAAAGTGGACGAAAGAGAGGCAAACTTGCGGCTCCACAAGTATAATTATAACGTAACATAGACTATATCGATATAAAGGATATTGTCACATCTTATATCTCATATAAAAATATATCGATATTTTTTAAAAACTCGATATATCGCCCAGCTCTACTTCAATATTAACTGAAGGTGCAAATAAGATCGTATTCGTATTGTATCTTTATTTTGAACATGTTAAATTAATACAACAACAACAGAGAAAAAAAGAGACAAAGCAAAACAAAAGGGGAAAAAAAGGAATAGTAATTATAAATAACTTACATGTTCAAAAAGGAGTAGGACGCAGCATAAGCTTATTTAATCCCACCCCCTTTCCACTATTTAGTAACTAATAGTCAACCATTTTATCTTCCTGTTTATCTTCCTATTCATCAAAATTTCTGGGCCATGTGCAATTCCTGAGCTGGGGCTAACACCTCATAGGAATCAGGCCTTGCTTAGGCACTTATGATGAACTGATATACTGTTTCTAAGGTAATTTGGTTGCAGTGGTACCAGTTATTTCCTTGGGGAAACACTTAGTGCATGTAATAAGTGTCCCCATGTGATCGTATTTATTTGGGGTTTGTTTGTTTGTTTGTTTGTTTGTTTGTTTGTTTGTTTGTTTGTCAAAGAAACTTACCTGTGAGTTTCCTGCTGGTGAGAGCTAACAGCCACAGTTTGCTTTTTACAGTTCTGTAACAGCTTCATGGGTGGGACACATTGTCCAAGAGTGATACTATCTTCTGTCTCCTACCACCTGCACTGGCTTGAGGGGGCATCCTAGGACAGAACTGGCCTTCCTGATGAGCTTATCCAACTGCTTCCTCTCAGCTGTAGATAAGCTGCTGTTCCAACCAGTGACAGTAGAAAACAGACAACACCATTTTTGAGTGAGTTTAAAAAAAAAAGGTCTTCAGGAGCGCCCCTACACTGCAGAAGATCCGAGTCTCCTCAGCAGATAAAGTCTGCTCTGACTGTTTCTGTAAAGAGCATCAGTGCTGTGACTCCAGTCCAATTTATTGTTCAGGTGAACACCCAGGTACTTATGTAGTGATCAGAAATACACAATAAACATTGAGGCCTTGAGCCAACTCAGCCAAATTATATCTGATTTATTTATTTAAAGGGTTTAAAACAAAATTAGACCATCTGACTCCTTAATTACAATAATTAGAATACATTGTTTACATCCCTGCTTTTAATTGCAGTTTTTCCAGTTTCTGTAAAAAGCACTAATATACAGCACCTTTTGTACATTTTTATTAATTATCCTACTCTGTTACACAGAGGGGTTTTGAATCTGAGTATGCTATTTAAAGTGTAAATATGCCCTCTACAGTCTTATTTATTTTCTGTTTGTTTTTTATTTCATCTTTCTTCTTTGCATGCTCTATCTGCCGGTCACTTTGCTACCTGGATTTCCCCAGTGAGGGACAATAAAGGATATTTCTATTCTTTTTTTGATTGTTCTTCCAGAAGCACATTCATGAGGTCAGACACTGATGCTGGACAACAAGGCCTGGCTCACAGTCTCTGCTCTAATTCATCCCAAGGTGTTCTATCGAGTTGAAGCCAGTTGGGAGCATTTGTCCAAAATGTCTTGGTATGCTGTAGTAATAAGAGTTTCTTTCACTGGAGCTAAGTGGTCGTGCCCAGCTTGTCAATATGCAGAACCATCACCCCAATAGTCTTTCTGTTTAAAAGGTACAGTCTCTGATCCTATGAATATTACCAGTTAGGCAGTGCAGAGCTTGGATGGAGGTGATAGGTGATGGGAATCGTACCAACCAAACACACCTGTTGCAGCAGCTCTCCTCTCAGTGCCCTTGGAATATGACTAGGTTTAATTAAGAGGTCTGGAGAGCAGTCCCAGGGGATCTGTTGTTTTTAAATTTGGAGTAACCTGTAAGAGCTATTTATAAGATGTAAACTAATAGTAAGATTTTGACCTTTCCTGTTTAGAATAGGAACATATAGACTTTTTGAATACAGGATGTCTTTGTAAAGAAATTTTGGAGTAAAGCAACACCTAATTCAAATAATAAAAGCAAAACAATCAAATCACCTTAATTGTATTTATCTAATAAACCTACTCTGTACTAATTTTGATTTTATTTCTGATCTTTGAGGGGAGTAAGATTAAAGAGAGACTGGGCACGCCTTGGCCAAAAACACAATCTTTCATTCATGCTCATAATGACCCAACAAGAAAGCAGTATCCACTGGAAATTCAACTCCTCTGGAACGCTTTTACCTTCTCCACACATGTAATGAGAGGTACACCAGGGCAGCTTGAAACTCTTCCAATTCCGGCCTTTTCAACAAAAACTCCTGAAGAACAACCCCTGGACTGTACAGCAGTAGAGATGTGTTCTCTGAAGTGACGCTTCTCCATCTGCCAATCCCGTGCAATTCATGGTTCAGGGGTGGCCGTAGCTCAGGAGGTTGGTGGTTTGATCGCTGGCTGTTCCAATCAACATAGCAAATATCACAATATACACTTTCCCATTCAATTTTATTTATACACTGCAAGTTCACAGCAAAGTCAAGATGCTTCATATACTAAGGTAAACAACCTACAGAATTAGAGAGAACCCCAACAACAGCACTTGGAGTAAGAGACCTCCAGCAAAACCAGGTTCAAGAAGTGGGAGTCATCTGCCTCGACAGGTTGGAGGGTGACGGGAAAAGTAAAAGTATGTCGTTTTGTATCTTTCAAAGTTGCAAGGCCTTGTTGCTTAACAAGCTCACAGAATTTTATTCTGTATACAGTTTTGTGTTTACAGTAAGTTTGTAGATGTATTTTTTTCCACATTGCTCTTGTGATAAACAGCCTCATACAAACATATACAGAAATGGAATGGTATTCATATAATGCTTTCTGCTTTTCTAGTCTTATTGACTAAAAAGCATGCTACAAGACAGGTTTGTATTATATATTTACTATTTTTGGATGCAGATGTGTGTGTATTGATGTTTGGAACTGATCTGGTTCCTTGTTTTTTGCATTCTGCAGTTTGAGCCACAAACAGATTCATCAATAAATTATAGTGCAGTAGTGATTGGTGAGAGCTGAATTCTGTATGTTTTCTAATGCATGTTAGACACATCCTTTAATGCTTTCTTTAATATTATTTGCATTATTTACAATCGTAAAAGTTAGAAGGACGTCTTCTTCTTCAGTCCTGACACACTGTCGATTTTCAACAGGCGTTCCTTTAAGACGGCAGGCAACAGGTCACTAAGTTGTCAGAGATCAGTTTTCAGATGAATCGGTCTCTTCAGTGGAGCCGTCACTCTCCACCTCCATCCTCCTCCTGTGGTGGATGTTCCTCCTGGGTGATGCCTTCTTCTGCACTTCTTTTAGCCCCCCCACAGCACTACTGCTACTGTTACTGCTAGGACTCACTACGATTTGAGCAATCCTGGACAGCAAGAGAACAAAAGATTACAATTAAAAGAAGAAAAGAGCAAAATGGGAAAAAAGCAAAGTGAAAGTATGTAGAGATTGTACTGGAGCTCTATTACATTTGAACACGAGAGTAGCAGCAGAGTAACCGTTTTCATGCCAGTGAACAGAAGTCTAACAATATCAGAATCAGCAGCTTGGACATTAATTAGATTTTGAACTTTGAAACCCACAAATTTACATATAAAAGATAAACCAGGAACTTTGAGCAATCCTGGACAGCAAGAGAACATCACGGCTGTGATTTTTCAAAAATTGATAAGTGTTAGCCATTATTGGCATAAATGTATAAAAAATTATAAATTATATTATTCAAGGGAGTTCATTTTTCTTGTTTTATAGCCTTGTGCTGCTGAGGGGTTTAATTTCAGATTACTTCGATGCTCTTTGCTATCAATCCAATCTACCTTACTACAATCTATACTAACTGTCTAGGGGTTGAAAAGCAGCTCTGAAAACTCTTGTAGCATCTGCTTCTAAAATGTAGAATTCAGTTCGCTTAATCCTTAATAAGAGTAAAACAGAAACAACACAGGTCAGCTGAAAATAGTACAAATCTATTTTTTTCTGTTGTAAGCCTCCAGCAGATCTGAGGAATCCCTCACTTGTCATATAACACATTAACACCTGGTTACAGCTGCCTAATATATGGAGTAATGTTCCTGTTGTTGATATGTTTATTACTATGTGCATAGATGTGCAGTCTCACAGTTTGTCAAGTTCCTGGTCCATCTCTGGGTCAATGAGCAGCTCTGCCTTACTGGGTAACACTCCTGCAGAATCAGGGAAACGAAAAGGTTCAAAATTCAAACATTTGAAAGCAACACTAATGTAATACAAACCAAATGCACATTTTTTGACTGATGTAATGCTTATGCACTGTGTGTCAATAAGACCCAGTGTCTCATTGATACACAGTGGTGGTTGAACCCACCAATAGTTTGGTTGATGGCCTCTTGTTTAGCCAGACTCATAAGGAAGCTGTAGTAAGAAATTCTGTCAGTCTGGTTCAGGATTTCCCTCATACATGACCTGGGCGGATGACTGCACACACACACACACACACACACACACACACACACACACACACACACACACACACACACACACACACATAAATAATGACAAATCAGTACTACAACTGGTACTGAAATTGTTGTGTGGTGAGGTGGGAATATTTTTGCAAATATTTAGTGTATACGCACAAAAACGCAGTGATTTATCAACATTTTTGCACCACAATTTTTTCGTACTTCACAAACAAATTTAGTGTACAGACAAAATACAGCCTTACTGTCTTAGTGAATTTAAACACGTGTCGTTAAAATTAATACTTTTTTTTTAAATTCATCATTATTATTGCTTTTTGGTCATTATTTATTAGTTTATATATTTTTTTATTTACAGATTACAATTAAATTTTAAAAAATGAAGCACCTAAATACTGGCCTAGACACACTAGATGCAATGTGAAAATCCTAAGTTACTTCCCTAAGTCATCGCATTCACAAGATTTTAAGTGAATTCTGACATTGACCTTGAAGTCTAATGGTAGGAATTTGAAAATATTACATCAGCTACATCACCTTTGAGAGTTATCGCCTTCACAAGATGTCTACAGGAAACTAAAAGAATATAGTGGTGAGTGAGAACTGAAGTGTTTACCTATGTTTGAACCTGTCGCACAGGGCGTCTATACACTCAACCAAAGTGGAAGGCTCCACCCCATCTTGTGGCCGCTCTTCTTTGTTGTTCTCCTCTGTAGACACAGATGGGATCTGCTCGATGGAGGTGGATGTGGGGACGATGACAGTGTTGGGACTCTTACCTGCTAGCAGATCTTGGTAGATTACCAGCACACAGTCCAGGAACTCTACGAACACAATGGATGAATTTAATGGACGTTTCCTTTAACTTAAAAACAAATCACATTATTAACATTATTACATACATTCTATTCATTTTGTATTTATTGTTATTACTATATTTTTATTAATATTGGTTTGTTTATTCCCTCGGGTGAAATAACTGAGAGAATGGGTTCGTAAAACCTATTTTCTCAGTTATTTTATCCTTTATTATCCAATTTAATCAAATCTTTACATTCTTATCTGTTACCCAAGTTAAATATTCTCTTTTTCTAGGATACTTGTTTTTTCAGTTAGTGGTGAATTCTTTACCCCCCTCAGTTTATCACACAGTCGTTATGAATGAATCCCTTTATTTTATTAACTCATATTACCATTCGGTTCCCTGGATTAACATTAATCTACTCCCTTTAGTAATTTTTTCAGTCTGTTTCCTAGATTTCCTATTTCATTAACTAGATTCTCTTCATTTAATAATCAGTGCACATGAATTATTACCATTTTCCCTTATTTTCTCTATATAATCCTTTGGGTTTGTATTCTGTTCCTTCAGTTTATTGATCCTTTCCCTCCCTAAGTTCATTAATTTGCTCTCTTTAATTATTCTTTTCATCACTTGGTTTATTACCTTGGTAGTAAAACTGCAGCTGGAAAGCATAAAGAAAATCAGAGAAAGACATCAGACAATCGATGGTGTCGTCCATCACAGCAATTCTAGAGGAGGAGAGAACAGCAATCATTACCCAGAAACTTTCAGCCTGTTAAGATCTGTTGTGTTCAAAATGTGCTACATTGAAAATGTGCTCAAATGAATTACATAGGATTATATATTGTGCAAAGCACTCAGGTTTCATCTTGATGTGAAATAATCAAGATGAAACCTTGGGAAGATACTCTTTTGCTACCTGGCGGCACTCTGAACTAACACCACTGGAAAATCTGGACACAGTAACTGCAGTAGGGACCTGTATTCCAGCATGGAGAGCAAGTCTGCAACACAAGACACAAAACATATGTTGGCTACAAATTACACAATGACTAACCACCAGTTTTAAATAGAAAACTCATGACAGCACAAAACTGTAACACATAAAACTGTCAGTGACAACTAAAACAATAATGTAACACTTATGACATAAACATAGTTTTATATCAATTTTTTTATTAATTACAAATACACTGACATCAAAAACTTTGTCTCTTTGATCTGCAAGGATTTGTAAATTCACTGATTTTGAAAAAGCATGTTGTTTGAGGTCACTGCAACCACATCAAGAAGAAACATACAGCATCACCCAGATTTAACTCCTCCTGTGTCTATTTAATGTCTATGTCTACATTTACCAGCTTCCTAAGTATACCATAGAAGCTTTAGATCTAGTCAGTGTGTCCTGCTGGGATGTTTCAAGAGTACAGGGCTATTTGGTCCTTGTACAACTGTATTCACACTTATTTCTAGTGGGTAATGGAATCTCCCAAGGCTGCTTTGACTGATTTTGTCCATGATTTTTATGGACAGAGTTTTAAGGTCAACAGGTCCAACCAAAGGTTGTAGTGTGTCAAGGTTGGTAGCTTCATAATCTCATGTCCGCTTTTTACAAGTGATGCTCACTCAGTTGTCTTCATTAAGGCTCAGGTGGTAGAGCAGATCATCTAATAACCGGAAGGTTGGTGGTTCAAGCCCAGTCTGCCCTAGTCTGCATGCAAGATGTTAGTCCAATGTTGTTCTCTGGTGCGAATGCATGTGAATGTTAGACAAAAAGAACTTAGAAACAGCAACTTAGAAACAGTATCTCAGGAGAGTGACAGATGGGTAGGTCTGTCATCAGCAGTAGCACTGTACCTCACAGCAATAACATCTTGAGAATGAATCCAGGATATTTCTGTCTGTAGCTTCCATGTTCTTTACTATGACTACATGGTTCTCCCCAGAGGTACTCCAGCTTCATTTCACAGTCCAAATACATTATTGTGTTCTCACCTCCACTTTTGCCGATCTGTCTGTAGCATTTCCAGAATACTCGAATGAAGGATGCTCTGTTATGTGGAGTGGCCTGGATGTAGTTAAACTCTCTGAAGAGGACGTGGTTACTGTTCTTTACACTGCTGAAACTACAGAAACATTACAAACCCAGATATATTATATATTTCTCTCACACACACACAGACACACAAATTTACTCAATTTACTCTGCGATTAATGAAGTCTCTCTGATTCTGATATGTCTTTATAAATAACTTTCTGTCAGGACATGGAAGGCAAGCAGTGCTTGCATTGTTAAAGCTCCCCGCCTGTCTATTAGCGTGTGCATCCATCCTTTACATTACTGCCACCTTGTGACCACACAGAGCTAGAATTGCTGCATCTCTCTCTGGTTTGAGGGCGTGTCCATCTCCCGTAACACTGACTTGAGCTGGGCAAGCTGAGAGGTCAGCAGCTTTTTTCTGGTTGTTTTGCGCATGTGCACTGTGGATAAACTGCTAGTCTTCAACGGTAAACTGATGGGAGACCAGTGTGCGAAACAAGCTGCTGCTGGCTCAGCTTTCACTGCTCTGACACCAGTAATGAACTGTGCTTTGTCTGGAAACACAGCCACCATTACCCTGTGAAATAGATTCAGTCAGATTCATCATAACAGATGAGTTTCTTCTTGGTAACCACCTTGGCCAACATGTGTAATGTAGTGATTATGGTGTGAGAAAAAGTTGTTATTAACAATACTCAAGATGGGATAGTAGCTCTGACCATGTCTGCTCTTTTCAGATTTTCAGATTAGCATTTCCCGAATGTAGATTTTTTTTCATTAATATGTTTAATTCCTCAATAGACATATGCACAAGCTTTTTAATTCAACTGTTTTTTATTATTATTAATGTATTTTAATACACTTAAAAAAACCATGATGAAGGACTGTGAAACTGAGCTCTAAACAACAATTTCTTTTTCAGAGATTAGATTTTTCAGAGATATGTGATGCTCACACAACAGCCACACATATGATGACTATGATGAATATGATACTGTACATTAGGGCTGCAGCTATTGATGATTTCAGTAATTGAGTAATGTATTGATTATTCCATCTATTAATCAAGTAATGAGATAAGATAACTTATTCCACTCTCCATGTTCCAGATGCTTGATCCACAGATTCATCATTTTCACAGACTTTTCCTGTCTGTCTGTCACTGTGTAATGCAGGATTAAAGACCTGGGGAGGGGGGGGGGGGGGGGGGGGGGGGGGGGGTGTCTCCATCTCCAGCTCGTGCAAATGCATGTAGGTATCAGTACGATCTTCAGACAACAATGAAGTAGTATTGATACGTATAGCCTATGCATTTGCACGAGCTGGAGATGATAATCCTTTTAAACCGTATGACACACTGGCAAACAGTGACAACCATTCCTTGAACATGACGATGTATCACCAAGTACACGGAGAGTAGAATTCGTAAACAAATCTAACTAGTTAACGTAAAAACCTGTTAACCTAAAGCACTGGAGCTGCAGTCTCACTGTTTCAACAACTGTGTGGAACCTACTATTCAGCGAAGTAGCGGATCACTCCGAACTGGTTGTATTCCTCTTTGTGTTCTAGCAGCTGGATCACAGCATCATTCAGGTAGAACAGCACATTGCTGTCCGCTGGAACACAGACACACACAGAGATTATAAAGTTAGCCTAGGAGCTAACTGACAAAGCTAACAACACACGACCTACCGAGATACTGATCAGCGGGAACCGTGGGGTTCAAACGGTTCATTCTGCTCTTCCTATAGAAACCGACTGAAACAAGACTTAATAAATACGCAGCTATAATCGGTGAACAGTGCAGCTATTTACTGTACGTACACTGTGTTCTTATTACTCTGAATTTTGTTAGCTAGCTGTCCTAACATGGTGAGCTGGTGGACTTCCATGGAAACCGCCGGATGTTGTGAGTTACATTAATCAGAGCCCCTCGAACAATACTACTTAGAAAGATTCCGCTTTTAAAGTAAACGTTTTACAGAATTTAAGAGCTTTAAAAACTTTGAAAAAATTGGAACTTGTATTTTGAAATTCTCACGTGTACAGATTTTTTCAACACACTTGTGTTTTTAATTTACAGTTACAGAAAAATATTCACAAATGTGTAAAATGATATTTTCACAAATAGAATAGAATAGATCTTTATTGTCACTGTTACAAGAACAATGAAACACAGTTTGCATCTCTCCGTTGGAGACATTCAGATTCTTTTAGGATGGACACAGGGAATGTGTTGTAATACACAATAATAATAATAATAGTATGTATGTACAGATCAACATAAGAACACACACACACACACACACACACACACACACACACACACACACATATATATATATGAGTGATCAGTGTGCAGTATAAGGTGCAATGTGATCAGTGGTATTCCGCATTGAGTAAGGGATAGGAATGCTGGTTACTACTATAATAAATACGGTTCATAAATACGCTGTAAATGTCCATGGATTTTAACAGCACAGTGAACCTTCAATCAGGGTGGGGGTAGGGCATGTTTGACAGCCTTGACATTGACATTGATTCTGTTTTTCTTTGACCTGATCGACCTGTAGCGTTTACCAGAAAGAAGGAGGGAAAAAAGTGAGTGTCCAGGGTGCAAGGGGTCCTTGATGATGATACTGGCTTTCCGCTGAAGTCTGCTGGTATAAATGTCTCTGAGGGGGGTTAGTGAAGTTCCAATTGTCCGCTCTGCCGCCCTCACCACCCGTTGCAGTATTCTCTTGTCCTCCACAGTACAGCAGTTGAACCAGAGTGTGCAGCAGATAGATCAGAAGACTCGTGATGGTGGAGCGGTAGAAGTTAATTAGAAGTCTTTGGAGTAATTGCACCTGAGAAAGTACGGCCTTTGTTGTGCTTTTCCTACCTACTGTGAAATGTTTGTGGACCAGGTAAGGTCAGCCGAGATATGGACCCCGAGGAACTTGAAGCTGCATCAATGTAGAGGGCGAAGTGCTCAGATCGCCTTGTTCTCCTAAAGTCGATTACCATCTCCTTGGTCTTGGCTGTGTTCAGATGTAGGTTGTTGTTGTCACACCATCGCTTCAGATGCTGAACTCTGTAGGCTGAATAATTAATGTTCTCAATCAGTCCTATGTAGCTGGTGTCATCAGCAAATACACTGTGAGCTGCAAACTTCTCATTTAAATTTTACTGAAATTTTTTTTACTGCTTACAACTACAACTCTGTGATTATAACCTCTTATATCAGTGAATACAAGCACTTGACTACACCCTCTCAAGTCAGATTCACATATTCTGCAATTTTGCAACACTTCTTGGGAGAAAGGCATATCAAAACTTGCACTTGTAGCTGAAGGGGGATAAAAAACAGAGGTGTTGGTGGTAGTGGAGGGAAGATACGAGGAGGGCTGGGACGGAGGTAATGACAGTAGAGGTCAGCCAATCAGAAGGCCTCTGTCCTCTTTTCACCATGTTGGATTCGCAACTACAAAGCACAGAGCCTGGTTTCCTTCAAAACTTTGTTTAGTACATTAGCACTGTGGTTGATCAGGAAATTAACACAGACACAGCAGTCCCCCATTCCTCATTAGGAGCAGCAGCAAAAACCAGAGCGAATAATCATTTTAGCTAACGGTACTAGCTAACTAGCTACCCAGCGTACACTGATCAGTAATACACTCTTATAACTGTTCTAATCCTTGTTAACAGACCTGAATGTTGCAGCTGCATAAAACACTGTTGATGACAACTGTGATCTGTTATCTTTGTACCAGAATAAAGAGGGAACCCAGAGTATGAGCAAGTCCAGTGTCTCAGTGCCATCCTTTCTGCAAAGGCTTATGAAGTCACATCCACCATAGACTCTCAGGACCACAACAGCTACACCAGCAGTATCTTCTCTCTCAGTTTATCCCACTGTTGGCAGTAAAAGAGGACTTATTTAATCTCTGAGCCCTCACTCTGAACCACAGCACTTTCTGCAGGGACATCACACTTTAAATCACACTAAACTAGTCTTCCTCAGTACTGACTTATCCATGTTTGTTATGCTAATAGGAGACCAAGTTCATACCAACACTTACAAGTTTACAAGTTCATAATAAATCCCTGAACTCAACAGATAAAGCTGCCTCTGCTGTCCTTTTTTTGGTTTTTTGGTTGATTGGTCATTTTGTTTTGGTTAGTCTGTCCGACCGTAAAGGCTGTTATGAATGATTGAGAATGAGTCTTGTTAAAGAACCCAGATTGCAGGTCATACATAGCGCTGATTCCCAGCTACGCTGTTTGCAGTGCGTGCCCACTGGTAAATTTATTGCAATTTCTCTAAAACTGGGTGTGACGGTTTGCAGTGTAGTGCTATTTGCCTGCTCCTTTGGTTTGATAGGTCTCATGTGCAGCTGGGATATTAGTAGAATTTATTTCTTTGGCATTTCATTCGACACCTTAGTGCTTAGTTACATAAATGTTTAAAGTATCTTTAGTTATTTTGATTCAGAAACAACACAGAATTATAAGTCAAATGTCTCCTATGTGTGTTGTCCGTTATCTGTGACTGTACTATCCAAGTACAGTCTATCCAAGTCCTCTCTATACTTAAATGTTTCATAAACATTCTTTAACCTCCTAAGACCCGAACTCTTCCACAGCATGCATTTTTAATTTCTCTTTGATATTTGAGCATATTGGGGCCCGATGAATGTAAAAAGAAAGAATTACCAGATTTTTTTTACCTTATTTTTGTTTTTATGAAAAATAAGAGCCACATATGAGGATATTTGTTTAAAATTTTGATAGAACAGTAGCAGAATAATGTCCTTGTAAGTGGATATCAGACCCTTGTAGAGCAAAATTGAGTATTTTGGTCTAAATAACCCAAAATGTGATGTCCACATATGTGGACGCCAGGTCCTAGGAGGTTAAGATACTAAAATTCAAATCAAATTAGAGAGGCTGGGATTTGGTGACTTCGTATAACCAACAACAATATTAGAGCACTTTTCAGCCCAAATTGATTTTGGGCAATCAGTTTTGTCTTATCAAGCAGCTCATACCTGGAATACAATACCCTCGGAAATAAAGACTATATAACATTCTTTATTTCTTTTTCTAAATTTGTAAAACAGTGATTATTGGATAATCAAACATGACATAATGCCCTTGAAAATCCTTGATTCTAATGTTTTTTGTTTGTTTGTTTGTTTGTTTTT
>NW_024582878.1:326971-336216 GCF_018398535.1 Haplochromis burtoni | reverse complement strand
AATCTTTGCATTTTATTATTATCTCATGACACTTGTTTAATCAGCTACCATCTCTCCTATGGACTTTTTAATGTCTACAGTCTCAGATCAACACAGCCCTGCCCTCCAGCACTATCAGCAGCAACCCCTCAACAGCTAAAACATTGACTACATTTGCTTTGCCTTGTTGCCCATATTAGATTCTTGATGAATGTGTGTTGTTGTTATTCAGCCTGGTTCAATGTGCCCCTTTTTAACTTTGAGCACCCGCCCCTTTAAACCTCTCTGCACGGCCCTGCTGTGGAGGGAACTATAAAACCTTGTGTAACATTTTGATAGAGATCAATAAGTCACCTAAGCTCACTGCTGTCTGTTGACAGCAATACTCTGGTGAGTTTTCTGTAAGTGATATTTTTACTGCTGTTAGTTGCTGGTCTGCATTACTGCATTACTTCTTTGAAGTATAAAAAATAAAAATTGTATAAGTATAAATTTTCATCTGGTGTGAGAATTTAATCAAACTGTTTATCAGAGTGAAAATGCAATACTTTTTGGACAATAGCGGGCATAATGTTAGCTTAATTGTCAGCTGTTATTGTTGTCAACAACAGCAACAACCCACAATGAACGGGTCCAGACCGGTGTCTTGCCAAGGTAGGGATCCCGACACAGTTACCCCTGTGTCGGGAGCATGCGCTGGACTGTCCAAATCACGGACAAACAGTATCCGTCATTCTTGATTTTTAGTTCGCAAACACTTCTTATAATGACTTATTACTACTGAAATTTTGGAGGTTTTAGCTCTTTATACAATCAAGTTACAGAAGGATACATATTACCAGGCAAAATGTCGTCGGTTTGTTGAAATAATCCAGTCCGATAATACCTGAGAACAATAAATTTATAATTTCTGTTGTAACCCACAAACTGAACGGTAAATTAACGACATTCATCTTTTACTTTGTCACTAAACTAAAACGTCACGACTTCCATGTGTGGTTAGTTGAAATGGAGGCGAAGTCAACTGGATCCGCTTTCCCCTGCCCAGCGCGTGCTCCATATGCAGGGGAACCTAATTCCTTCAGAGATACCTACCTTTACCTACCTTGACACGACACAATCATTTTATGGTGGCCATCAAATTCTGCACTGAGCTTTGGAGAGACTTTTATATATCCTTTATTTACCCGGATACAATGTGTCGTTGATATTAAAAATGTGTTTTTCGAAAGAGATCAGTCAATGGATCAAGCCAAGAGGGTAGCAGAAATTGTAACAAACATAACACCACAGTTCTATAAACTTACTTAAAGTGACCAAAAAGGACTGCATTGAGGACAATGTGGGTACAAATACGCAGAGTTATAAAGATACTTCAACAACAGGTTATTTCTTTCTTCTATATATAACCCAATCATAAATCATGTTCACTACTGTCTATTTACTAATATGAGTAAAAATATTCGAAATACAAAATACACATAAAAACATCGGAAATCGGTTTTTGGCATAACATCGCTCATCACTAAAGTTTAAAGGGCGTACACGAAACAAATAAGTAGTGTTTACATAGACAATCGTAGTTTTGAGATAGACTTAATTTCAGAGTAGCCAATAAAATCTCTTCTGAGAAAGCAATGCACGCGTTGTTCCAATCAGCTAAGGAATTTCACACATTGAAGGCGGAGCATATTTCAAACGCAACCAATCTCTCTCCACATCTGTCTCCGTCTAGTGAAAAACAAAGAAGCCCATTAGATGAATAAGTAGTCACATAAGTAAAATGTCACTGTATAAAGGTAGCATTTTGTTTGTGTGCTGCTTCTTCACTGTCCATGACAGGTTGCTTATGCAGTCGGACTAAATATTAAAAGTGATTCAGCACTGGAGTGACGTCGTCGGGGTGGTGTCCCGCTCTCCGCTCCGCCTCCGTCTGTCCGGCTCTGGAGAAATTTGAAAAAGCTGAAAGAAGTTGGACGTATTTAGCGAAATCGGAAGTGGGCGTTCATTTGTGTTTAAAATAAGAGTTCAACACACGCATATTCCACAGACAGACAAACAAATATTTTCATATCCCAGCCCAGAAATACTTTTTCGAAGTTTTTCTTTTAACGAATACGAAATTTCTGTAAATTATATTTATAATTTGAATTAGATAAGAAACAGCGCAACTGTCTGTTTTATTCTGTACCGGAAATAGTGTTGAATCTCCTTCGAGGCAGGGAAGCACTTGTATAAAACTCGGCTGGACCCCGCTTCAGTGATCTTTATCATCCTCATCGAATTGGGGAAGCAGCATCGTATTTTTTAAAAGACGCAAACAGGTATTATGTTGAAGATTTTAAATATTATTATTATTTTAAGCAACTACAAATCAGATTTGAATCGGAGCTAGTTGTGATGTAATGTGTGTAGCTGCGAACTGCGCTGTTAGGCCTGGTTATGTTGGCGGGGATGGAAGGTTAGCTTGTAGCCTTCTTTCTAACCAGCTAACAGCTATTACCAACCGACAATAAATTAACGGCGAGGTTTGACTTTGAAAATAACTTATGCATAATACAAGTTTGCACGACATGTTTAACAATGTTTATTTGTCATTAGCGATAGCCGTCTGTGTTGATGCGGGTTGGACCTGAATGAGCGGTTAACAGGGTAACGTAGCAACTGTCACTGTTGTTAAGTTAGCTAGTTAATGGCCCTCGGTAACTAACGTTAGCAACTAACGACCGCTAGTTATGTTATGCTGGCCACTCCCAGTCAAACCGGGAAAGCAAACAATCGGTGATATGGTTAATTGACGGCACGGTTGATAACCAAAGTGATAATGACTGGTTGGGTGTATTTAAGGGGGAGTCTAGTTGATAAAGGTTAGCTGTGCTCATTTGGTTGTATTTTAGTTTGCATTCTGTAATACTGAGAGCTAGAGGTGTAGTGCTGCTTTTTTTTTTTTTTTTGAGTAGGAGAGCTTATTGATCACACGTGTTGAGTTGTAATTTGTTTCTAAGGCTATTTCACTAAAGTCACAAATTTACATTACTCTGACCTGAGAAAAGCAATCAAATGTGAGACTGAATTTAAGAACTTCATCAGTTTTTACATGCTGTTTACAGCTGTTTCCTTCGTGGATGTCTTCTTTTTCCATTCTTTCCTGTTGGGTAGTTGTCAATTCTTTCTCTAACTCATCTCTCTTCCTGACCTGTTCTCTGTGTTTTGGATCTCTACCTTTCACAGCGTTAAGCTCGTTTTCCATTAGTACCAACTTGGATCGACTCGCCACGGTTTTTAGGGTTTTCCATTAGGTCATAGTACCTGCTCTGCTGCAGTTCCAAGTGATTTGAGCAGGTACTAAAATGTGATGTCAAACTGCATGCCACTGATTGGTCGAGTCATGAGAGCGTCTCATTCACGAAAATCAAAACTGCAGTCTTTGAAACCCGACAACAAGGGAAATGGCTACAAAAAACAATGCCATGGTCCCAGAGTCCGATGAAAAGCTACAGACTGAGCAGCAGGTATGTTCTTGCCTTGAACTCCATCTTTGTTGTAGTGTTCGTGTCGCATATTAATTACATCACTGGACACTCTGCAGCATGGCTATGATGACAACCACAGATATTCGATGGTACTTGATTGCAAACCAGTTGATCTGAGTCGAGTCGATCCGAGTAGGTACTAAAGGTAAAGGAGCTTTAAAGCCAGATTTATAGATTTATCCAACAGCTTAATTGATTCATCCAGAGGACACCTGCTTTATATCAAGCGCTTCAACTGTTTAAACCTAAAATCTCTTACACCTGACTTGTACGATGTGCATAACACAAAACGTTATTTACTCTCAGATCCTGACACATCCCTGTATTGAATTTAGAAGGTAACCGTGTCACATGCTCAAGTGTGCCATTGCCCTTGTTTTTTCTTGTATGCCAATGTGTGGTATATTAAAGTCAGCATGAATATTGCAACTCCATTAAAGTGGTTTGTGGTTTTCATCAGCCAGATTGTGCTACAGTAAAGCTCTCTTTCAGCATTAAAAAGCTACTGTCAGGATATAAGAAAGTGGTGCAAAGTGGTTTGGACTGAAAAGTGTGGAAACGGTAGATATTTTATTTGGTTGGCCTTGTTGCATATGTATTTATATGAATTTCCCTTTAACGGGACACATTTTTCAGAGAACAGTTATTAAATAGATCCTACAAACATGATTAATTAGGATTTTTGCATTCAGTTCCATTGTAAATGTAACAGTGGTATTTTGGTGGTGGAATTTGTGATGGTTTGAATCAGAGGAGGAAATGTTGTCAGAGTGCCCAAGTGTCACCAGTGGATGCCTCAAAGCTAGCAAAGGTTTTAGTCATATACTCACATTGTTAAAACTTTGGCTATATACTGTACAGAATATGATTTTGTGTCATGGTAAAGGCTGTGAATTTAGAGAGGGAGCAGTCAGAACTGAAGCGACTGTACTACCAGAAGGAAATGGCTACAGCATTAGAGACATTGAGGGCAGCTACAATGACCTCTGAATCCCACAGCCAAATAGGAATTGTGAAGAGGCTGCTAGGAAAGCCACAATCACTAAATACCTGCGGAGAGTAAAGCAAGTCCAAAGGAGTCAGCTGAATGGGAAGAACAAGATCTAGGCAATCAACACCTACGCTCTGCCAGTGATTAGACACCCTGCTGGGATAATAAGCTGGTCAAAGGAGGAGATGGATGCCACTGACATCAAGACAATGAAGCTCATTACACTGCATGGAGGGTTTCACCCCAAATTCAGTAGCCTGAAGGCCTTTTCACATAGGCTCTGAAACCCATTAATTTCTATTGCATGTGTCGCACGATAACGGTTTCCTGCTGAATTAAGCAAAGTACAGTGTAATCGTGCCAGCAAGGAGTTCTTGCACAGCATCTGTGCTGTGACGTGCCTTTGCATCACCAATACAAATGAAGCCAACAGCCACTCTAAGTTCAATCACTTGATGAACAAAAACATTCAGTGCATATCAGAGTTCAGTGAACTTTTTGACAGAACTTTGTGTGTATGTAGAGACCTCCAGAGCCTTTGAATAAGCCATTCCTTTCAACAGTTCTGGGGACCTCGGGAGAAAAGCAGTGTTGCGGAAACGACTGGGTCGAGTATGACCTGGAAGTCGTGATGTTAAACTGGGACATGCTCTTTAGGGTTGTCGAGAATGACCGAGCTAAGGTTCTGTGGGACTTCCAAATACAGACAAACTGATGTTGACTAACCAACCGGACATAATATTTGTGGATAAACCAAGGAAGGCAGCTGTTATTGATGTTGCTATACTAAGTGAAAGCAACAAAGGATCATGAGAAGCTTGAAAAAAGTACCACAGGCTGAGAGAAGAGCTTGAGAAGATGTGAAGGCAGCAGTGCTCCCATTGGTAATCAGCGCAGTGACCCCAAGCTGGACAAGTGTCTCCAGCAGATCCCAGAAACAACACCCAAGATCTCTGTCCAGAGGAGCGCAGTCCTAGGAACAGCAATGATGCTATGCAGGACCCTCAAGATTCCAGGATTTGGGTAGAGGACCCAAGCTTGAAAGGGGACATGAAATGCTACACATATTAAGCCTAACTTGCATCATAGAGCCCTGCTCTCAAAAACGGACAAATCTAACACTGTCTGTGAAGCTGGATTTAAGAAATAAGTGCTTAAAGTTTTAAAAACATTTTAGCGCCATCTTCTCTCAGTGTAGAACATTACGTCACCAGGTTGGTTGTTTGGTGTAGGCTTGCATTAGTTAGTTATTAGTTCTGTCATTAGTTGGATAACAGAGTGGAAAGCAAGGGGACTAAAACTAAAAATCTATTTAATGGGATCACTTTTGTGCTGCCCCTGGATATAACAATGTTAAAACAAAAGATACTTTCACTGTCTGGCTGTCTTGGCTTTCCAAAATCAGCTTTTCAAAAATTTTACATTGGTTCAAGTGTGATCAGTGATCAGTCCAAGTCAGTTTGCAACTGTTGGCACAAAGGTCCAGTTTATAGTGCTCCCAGAGTATTTTAATTTATTCAATAAAATATTCATATTTGGTGTCCCTGAATTGACATATCGCCACACAAAGTGTGTGTGTGTGTGTGTGTGTGTGTCTCTTTCAAACCCTAGTATTTACCTGGATAAGCCCAAATCCTGCTTGGTTGTCCAGGGCTAAGGCCTTAAGAAACCAATGAGTGATGCCATGGTAGCTAAGCCAAGTTAACAAAAAGTCAGGGCTCTGTTGAGCCATCATTCTTTTAACCTTAGCTAGCAATGACTTCATGAATTTCTTAACAGCAGGGACGTTGTAAGTTAACTTTGAGAATCCTTTAATGGAAAATGTCAATAACTAATAAAAGCATTTTGAACCATTTATCGTATTCTTCAATAATGGGTCATGCAGCTTAACTGTGCATGCATCATGCATTATCAACATTATAATCTAGAGAGAGCCCATCTACCTTTCAGAGAAAGCTAATTTCCAACCTTCCTTTTTTATCTAAAAAATTCTTGAAAGTGTTGTTGCGAAACTGCTAACTGATCACTTGCAGAGGAATGGTTTATTTGAAGAGTTTCAGAGCTCATCACACTACAGAAATCATATTAGTGAAGGTTCCAAATTATTTTCTTTTTGCATCTGACAGTGGGCTCATCTCTGTGCTTGTCCTGCTAGACCTCAGTGCAGCATTTCATACGGTTGACTGTTATTTTATTAAAGTAATTAGAGCATGCTATAGGTATTAAAGATACTGCACTGTAGTGGTTTGAATCACATCTACCTAATAGACTCCAATTTGTTCATGTAAATGGTGAGTCCTCTTCACACACTTAGGTTATTGAAGGAGTTCCACAAGATTCTGTGTTAGGACTTTATTAAACTTAAATTATGCATGCTTCCCCTTAGCATTAGATGGCATAGCATACATTTTCCATCATTTGGTACTATATAAATAAAATTGCATTGAAATTAAATTGAATCTCTGGGCGTTTCCCAGTGGAGTTTGGTGCTTCATCTAGCCAAAGAAATAGCTACATTATGTACATTCACTTCTTAACCCAAAACCAAGTGCCTCAACTGATCTGGACCATGATAATGGTGTCTGTTTGGGCGTGACCTCAATTGCTAAATTAATTATCAATGGGTAAATGTACTGTAAGTCTCTTTTTCCCAACTTTAGTTGCTATCAAATGACAGTTACCATTAGCTGCCATTAGCATAGAACACTACGCTGTACTTGCTCCTCCTCCTTTCCTTTTTCTTTCTCAGAATCCTGCTACATCTATTTCTGTTGACTGTACAGTGGGAAGATGAGGCGATCGAACTGTAGAACATTATCCACTCTAGATACATTAGCAGATGGTCATAATAAATTTTTAACCAGTTGCTTAAAGCCTCACTTTCCCACTATGTACCACATTGTTTCTGAACCACTGTTTGCTTTTTCTGTCATATGGACTTCATCTAAGATGTTTGGTTGAGTCATTTACTTTTTGCTTTTTAGAGGTTGCTAAAAAAGGTCCTGCCCCACCTCGTTTTTTTTAAAATATATTTATTTTTTTAATAAAGGTATTAAATTGTAATTTGAGCCTGACTGACTTGTCAGACATGCCCAGGCTTGTTTTGTGTATGTGCAAAGGAATGTAAACAGATGGCATTGGTAGAGTATAGCTTGCTATGATATTTTTGTCACATAAAAAATTTATACCAGGATTACTGGTATAGGGAGAAATCTGGCTGATGTAATGGAGAGAGGGAAGATGGATGAATTGTGTGTGTGTGCAGGAGACCAGGTTGAATACAAGCAAGGCCAGATGCATTGGAGGTGGATTCAAACTAATCTTGATGTGATATATTCTTATGTGATGAGAGATAAGAGTAGGTATAATCTTAACAGAAGTGTGTGAGAATACTGTTGTGGATCTGGATTGTCAGGTAGGGTCACGACTTTGAAGCTGGAAGTCGAAGGTGTGACGTTGAATATTGTTCTTATACCCTACAGGTTGGATGTCATTTAGAAGAGAGTAATTCTAGCTTAAGGATGTTTGCACACTTATAGTTTGTTTACTCTGGTCCAGATATATTGAATTTATAAACTTCTGGGTTTGCCCCCCCCCCCCCCCCCCCAACCACATAGCTGACTTTTTTTTTTTTTTAATTAAGCATTGCCACAATCAACTGGTCAGTGATGTGCTTTACCTTCATAATGCTCTAAGCTTGTAAATTTGAGTTAAAACTGAGGGGTTTCTTCCAATGTATACATTGTATAAAAACTTCAGCAAGAATTTGAGCTCTCACTTGAGAAAAATCTAAAAGAAATTAGTTTAGATTTGAGAAAAAGAGTTCATGCTCACAAAGCAGAACATGTATCTACAAGGTTATCACAGCATTTCCAAGTGTGAACAACTGGAGTGTGAAGTATTATCAAGAAATTCAAAGAGCCAGCCAAGAGTCTTCAGATGATGGCGCAAGTAAACCGCTTTAGGCTTCCAGTGTGCACAAGAAACTCTTATACGTATTATTATAACTGGTGCACTTTGGTGTTGGTTTGATGTTGATGGTGTAAAAGTCCCACATATCATAACTGCTGGTTAGCTTACAAAGTTAGAGGCTTCCCAGATTAATTAGGATATCTGGATAACAAGGACTTTAATTTTTTTTTTTCTTGGATATGCCGTGTAAATGATATGTGTGTGTCCCACACCTCAGCAGTGTACCTTTGGGGAAGCCGAGTCCCCAGGCAGCCACCATGGGGGACGAGAGCGAGTGGATGAAGCTCCCCATTGACCAGAAATGTGAACACAAGGTGAGCCTCTCATTTATGCTTGTCCTCTTTGAATGTATTTATTTTTTTCCTTCAAAAATATTTGTAAATGTTTCTACACAGCTCTTTTACTTGATATTTGATTTTTAATAAAAGTTATTTCACAATTTGTCTTGATCTATGTAAGGAAATTATAAAAAGTTTACTGTTCATCTGGAATTGGCGTTTTCAGCGGGAGAAACGTTTTGTCACTCAAGATGAAACACATTTGCTCAGTGCTGAGAGTGGTCCTGTTGCTGAGGTTGGAGTCATCCTGTAATCTCTTATGAACTACCTCCACTCTGCTGAAACTTCTGTCCACAGTTGCTCTGCTTCTACATCTGCAATGTTGTTTCTAATTCAGGTTGGGTTGACACACGCAGCTTAGAGGAGCTGTTTGGGGTACTGCAGCTGTACGCCCCAGTACTTTAGGTGTGTGTGTGTGTGTGTGTGTGTGTG
>NW_024582878.1:320110-326951 GCF_018398535.1 Haplochromis burtoni | reverse complement strand
TTTTTTTTTTTTTCCTTTTTTTAAGTGGGTATTTTGTGTATTAATAGCTACTATAGCCTGTTTTACAATAGTACCTACTTGAATGGACTCCGTATGGTTCAACAGTTTTCTCATTAGGTTATTGTACCTGGTACAAGGTACTTATTTTAGTACTTGCTTGCCCGGGGTTCCAAGTGATCCAAGCGGGTACTAAAATCTGACGTCGTCAGACTGGATGCCACCAATTGACTGGTCAGTAGCGTCACACGATGAGTCATGAGAACATCTTGTTCATGAAAATCAAAACGCTCACTTTGGTAACCCAGCAACGGGGAAATGACTACAAAAAAACCCCCCAAACAATAATATGGTCCTTGAGTCTGACGAAAAGTCACAGACCAAGCAGCAGCTATATTCTTGCCTCGAAGTCCACCTTTGTTGTAGCATTCGTGTTGCATATTAATTATGTCGCAGGACGTTCAGACACGTTGCTATGTCGACAGTCACGTACTCAAGGCAGTATTATTTTGTACTGGAAAACCTGTCGAGTTGTGGCGATGTGTGGTGGTTCGATCCGAGTAGCTACTAATGTTAAAGGGGCTTTTATTTCTTTGGAAAGAACCAAAGAATTTCGTTTTCTAGTTTGTGTTCTTTAACACATTTCTGAAATGTACATTATTTTTCAGTTTTGGGTAACCTTACCTTTTTTAAAACCTCTGGCAGTTCACCACTTTGTACTATTTCAAGTTATTCATTGGACTTGAACGACTTGAAATGCAATAAATAAGTATTGACTGATGTGGGGAAAAATGATCATATAATTAAAATGGTTCACCTTGTTAGATCTGAAATCTGGACTATGCTGAGATTAAGCCTCCGTTTTATTCTGGTTGTAGTCACTGGAAGATGATACAGCTACTCAGGCAAACGAACCACTGGACATGGTTAGCATAATCAGCTGGAATATGTGTTATATAGAAGTCCCCCCCCTCCTGAGCATGAGAGCCACAATTTTTCTTTTTTTATTTTGTTTGGGTTTTTTTTTTTTCCATACCAAACAAAAGGCTTTTAAATGAACCACACCCTGAACTCAATGTGATTAGTGCTTTTGTGTTTAACATGGGCAGGAATGCCATTGTGGTGTTGTAGACTGTACAGAGAAAGCAATCCAACTTTCTAAAGCTAAAACGAAACTGCACCCTTCTCCTTTGTTATTCTCTTTTAGCTCACAAATACGGTAAGTTTGACTGAAAAGCCAGCAATCACTGTGCCTACAGTAGATTTAATAGGCATATGGAGCATACAAGGATATACACTTTCTAACTGATGTCTGAGATTTTTCTTAAGGCAGTTCACCTGCGCAGAAACTTGAAACACTGTATGTCCATTTAGTTTGTTGTTTGTGAAAGCATGACTGAATAGGAATATTTGAATGGTTTTTAATCATGATTTTATACCATATCACTACATCAACACAAGCTGTACTTTCTTGCCCCCCCCCCCCCGCCTTTACAAGAGTGAATTGACAAAAACCAAGCAGTAGTAGCAAATATGGATGGAGCCACTTTGCATCACACACTGCTTAGTGAAGCCCTCTTATGAAGCCTCAAGCTAAGCATTGGCATCACCATTCCTTCATCTCCCAGCATAATGGAATTCATGCTGAGTTACATGAAGTCTTGTGATGCACGAGACTGAAGAAGTCAGTCGAATGAGTGACAAATGTTTCTCCCACTGAAAACGCTGCATACGAATCAACTTTTTGGGATTCTGGAGAATCCTGTCTGCCTCTTAGAATTACTATCATTTAGAATGTTTTATCATTTAAATTGATAAGACATGTCAGACTTCAAGGATTCATGTTGTATTTTTAGTTTTAGGCTGACTGGTGATGCATGATTTATCTAATTTGGCTTTTTTTTTTTTTTTTTTAAACCAAAAGCAACATGTGAGATCAGTGTGTGATGTTTTAAGACTATTTGATCTTGGGATTGCAAAACAAATGTTTTGTCAATATAAGTTGTCTTGAGTATCTTTTACCCTTTTGCATCATTTAGCATTATTGTCCAAACAATGTATGAAAGTTGGAAGTAAAATATGGTGACAACACTAATTCTCAGTGTGTGTTTGATTCAGATTTGGAAAGCCCGCCTGAATGGTTATGAAGAAGCACTGAAATTGTTCCAGAAGATAGAAGATGAAAAGAGTCCAGAATGGGGGAAGTACCTGGGACTGATTAAGAAGTTTGTCACAGACTCGAATGCAGTGGCTCAGCTCAAAGGTCTGGAGGCAGCCCTTGCCTTCATTGAGAATGCCCACTTTGCTGGAAAGTAAGTAACAGTAACAACAAGAGTTTCTCCTGCAATTTCTTTTAAAAGTCTGGAAAAACCCACTACTGTGCCTCTAAACAAAGAACAGGCTTTCTTGGTTTTACATAGTCTGTTGTGTGTTGAGTTGCACTGCAACAACAGTGGTTTGCCTTGTGATTCAATTAATGTATAAAGGTAAACTGGACTCAAAGATGGTGCCAGTTAAATTGGTGGTGCTTAATGGTTATTAGTTTTTCCCTTGCTAACACCAGCTTTGGACCTAGTCTGTAGAGTTTCTGTTAATCTGATGAAAATATAATTGTTCATCAGAATGCAGACTTAATTTGTTGCCAGTAGCCTGCATTTATCTTGAACTGCAGAAACAGTACAAGGTTTTTACTTTTGTTTTGCCAGAAAAATGGTGTTTGTGACCACAGAACAGAGTACATTAATGCTGAAATTCAATACAGAAATCTGCTGGGTATTAGTTTTTGCTGTAAGCAATTAAACACATTATTTGAGGGTCAGATTTTTACAGCATTGATTTAAGGCATTAATATGATTTGAGGGCAACAGTCAGTCTGTATTGTGGTGCGCTAATGACAATTAATAGTTGTTTTTAAGAAACTGTATTGCTGGTGTTGATTAGTAAAGTGTCATTGTTTGTTTGGCTAATCCCTCACATCGCTAACTGCAGTCCTATCTGTAGTGAGTGATATAGCCCTAGAAATTGTACCACATGATTTTGTGAAAATTTCTGATGATGAAAAGGTGTAAGTCCATTTGTAGTCAGATGTTTATATACAGTGGGGCAAAAAAGTATTTAGTCAGCCACCGATTGTGCAAGTTCCCCCACCTAAAATGATGACAGAGGTCAGTAATTTGCACCAGAGGTACACTTCAACTGTGAGAGACAGAATGTGAAAAAAAAATCCATGAATCCACATGGTAGGATTTGTAAAGAATTTATTCGTAAATCAGGGTGGAAAATAAGTATTTGGTCAATAACAAAAATACAACTCAATACTTTGTAACATAACCTTTGTTGGCAATAACAGAGGTCAAACGTTTACTATAGGTCTTTACCAGGTTTGCACACACAGTAGCTGGTATTTTGGCCCATTCCTCCATGCAGATCTTCTCGAGAGCAGTGATGTTTTGGGGCTGTCGCCGAGCAACACGGACTTTCAACTCCCGCCACAGATTTTCTATGGGGTTGAGGTCTGGAGACTGGCTAGGCCACTCCAGGACTTTCAAATGCTTCTTACGGAGCCACTCCTTTGTTGCTCGGGCGGTGTGTTTTGGATCATTGTCATGTTGGAAACCCAGCTGTGGTTGGGATCTTTCAAGTTCTCATGATCATTTTGACCCCACGGGATGAGATCTTGCGTGGAGCCCCAGATCGAGGGAGATTATCAGTGGTCTTGTATGTCTTCCATTTTCTGATGATTGCTCCCACAGTTGATTTTTTCACACCAAGCTGCTTGCCTATTGTAGATTCACTCTTCCCAGTCTGGTGCAGGTCTACAATACTTTTCCTGGTGTCCTTCGAAAGCTCTTTGGTCTTGGCCATGGCGGAGTTTGGAGTCTGACTGTTTGAGGCTGTGGACAGGTGTCTTTTATACAGATGATGAGTTCAAACAGGTGCCATTCATACAGGTAACGAGTGGGGGACAGAAAAGCTTCTTACAGAAGACGTTACAGGTCTGTGAGAGCCAGAGATTTTCCTTGTTTGAGGTGACCAAATACTTATTTTCCACCCTAATTTACGAATAAATTCTTTACAAATCCTACCATGTGGATTCATGGATTTTTTTTTCACATTCTGTCTCTCACAGTTGAAGTGTACCTCTGGTGCAAATTACTGACCTCTGTCATCATTTTAAGTGGGGGAACTTGCACAATCGGTGGCTGACTAAATACTTTTTTGCCCCACTGTACATTCATCATAGGCATGAATGTCAGGATAAAATGAGGCTTTTAACAATTTCATTGAACATGTACAGCATGCATGTTTAATTATTTTTATTTTATTTAACCAGGAAGATCCTATTGAGATTAAAAAAACCTTTTTTAAGGGAGACCTGGCCAGGAGAGGCAGCAGCAAGTGTGATACAGTTACAAAAATTACAAAGTTAGACACAAGAAACACACACACACACACACACACACACACACCACACACACACATCACACACAACACTTGCTGAAGGATGAAATTAAAAAACATTGCAATTTATAAAATAGAAAACAATGAGCAATTATTTAGATTTTTTTCTCTTTGAATAGTTATTATTGCTCATTAATATGACACATTTTTAATTTTATTGGATTACTCAATTAATTGATTGGATAATCAATAGATTAATTGATTAAAATAAATAGCTGCAGTACTACTCATTTCCTTATGGTGTGTTCGGGGGACATATTTTTATGTTCCTGCTATGTCGTTATAATTTTGAGCACCTGGTGAAAAAATGTGTTTTTAAAAACGAACGTAACACAAAAACGTAACCTACGTGGAAGCTGAGGGGTAGCACTGGCGGCTGCGAAGATCCTTTTTTGGTATTCAAAAGTTTGAGTCAAGTTATTAAAGAATAATGAAGGTAGCAGTAAAGCAGTGAAACTCTTTATTAAGCAGTAGTAGCACTGATGAAAGCGTGCCATTTTGTGTTTGGGCCACACACTACTCCTTATGGAGAGGTAATTATGGCCACAAGTCACTTGTGAATTTATTTATTTTTCCCCTTTTAAGCTGGTTGTGTTAAGTGTGGACACAGTTTAACTTCTGTATTTTTAATTCTGCTAGCATGCTATCATGAACTTGTATATCTATCTATGTATATGCCTATATCATTTTTTGTTTGTTTGTTTTTTGTCTTTGTCACTCTATAGGACGACAGGTGAGGTAGTGTCTGGTGTGGTGACCAAAGTGTTCAACCAGCCAAAAGCACGGGCCAAAGAGCTGGGTATGGACATCTGTTTTATGTACATTGAGATAGAGAAGGCTGAAGTGGTTCAGGACGAGCTGCTCAAAGGACTCGACAACAAGAACCCCAAGATAGTGGTGGCATGCATCGAGACTTTAAGAAAGGCTCTCAGGTTAGTGTAACTATACTGAGAATCCTTTAATGTATAGACACAGCAAATGTAGTATGTCATGTTAATGTTGCCTGTCAGGATAAAGCTCTAGCTGCCACACAAGACCAAATAAACAAAAAGCATTGACTAGATTGATCAAATTGCTCATTTCTGACCACTGGAATCAAATTGCTGTAAGTCAGTCTATGTAAGTGTCAGTTCTGTAAATGACAATAATCAAATGTCATGTAATTGTCTTTTCACAGTGAATTTGGGTCTAAAATAGTAACATTGAAGCCAGTAGTGAAGGTTTTACCCAAACAGTTTGAGTCTAGAGAGAAAGCTGTGAGAGATGAAGCCAAGCTGCTTGCAGTAGAAATCTACAAGTGGATCAGAGATGCTTTGAGACCTTCACTTCAGAACATTAATTCTGTACAGGTGGGGCCCATTATTACACACATTTTGCACACGTTTCATTCATTTTTGTTCATTTCAAGTCATGATAAACTGAATAAACCTGTCTTTTTTTTTTTCTTTTTCTTTTTTTTTTCTCTGCAGCTCAAAGAACTAGAGGAGGAATGGGTGAAGCTACCTTCATCTCCTCCCAAACAGACACGCTTCCTGCGCTCCCAGCAGGACCTGAAAGCAAAGTTTCAGGAGCAACAGGCTCAAGGAGGAGAACAGTCAGACGGTAGGTTTATAGAGTAGAGAATTGCTTCTTTGACGTGTTGTTAGACAAAGAGGAGATGAGTCAGTCATAGTGTGGTATTGACTTTTTCTTCCCCCCCCAATCAATCAGGAGATGATGGGGAGGAATTGGTGGTGGCAGTGGATCCTTATGAGCTGCTGGAGCCTGTGGAAATTCTATCAAAGATGCCCAAAGACTTATATGAGAAAATTGTAAGTTTACGCAGCTTTCAGTTCAAAAACCTTCCCAAACATCAAAATAAGGTAATGGACATGGTCAGCAATAATACTCAGGTAGGCTGTAGCATTTAAATGATCTTCTTTTGGTCCTACAGAGCCCAAAGACAGTATCCCCCACATCAATACAGCTATAACACCAGCAACCTGAATTGTACAATGAATGGATCAGTCATTCATGTTGATAATGGCAAAATTTGACCCTACCATAAATATTCAGTTCAGGTGATGGTACAATCGTGGAGTTTAAATGCTGTTTAATAACGTGTGTTTGTTCTGTCTATTGTAGGAAGCTAAGAAGTGGCAGGAACGAAAAGAGGCACTGGAGGCTGTCGAGGCTTTGACCAAGAACCCCAAACTAGAGAACGGAGACTATGGAGACCTTGTCAGAGCCCTAAAGAAGGTAAAGGTTCAAAGTACTCTTGAGTGGCTTCAAAAAGCATTTTTTTTTTTTTTTTTTTTTTTTTTTTACTGGTTTTGTTTTCGCGATTATCTCTTGACATAATTAGTGTCATCTAGGTCGTAGGGAAAGATGCTAACGTGATGCT
>NW_024582878.1:317302-320090 GCF_018398535.1 Haplochromis burtoni | reverse complement strand
AAGGTAAAGGTTCAAAGTACTCTTGAGTGGCTTCATGATTTTTTTTTTTTTTTTTTTTTTTTTTTCTCTCACAGGTTTGGGTTTCGCGATTGTCTCTTGACAAGTTTACTGTGTTCTAGGTCGTAGGGAAAGATGCTAACGTGATGCTGGTTTCAATGGCAGCTAAATGTCTGGCAGGACTGGCTACTGGACTGAGGAAGAAATTTGGAACATATGCAGGACAAGTAAGTTGAAGTGCCTTTTCTTGATCTAAATAACAGCACATTTTTGAGAAGAGAAAATGTTCTCTTTAACCTTGAAACACTAAACGTATGCTGTAGGCTGAAATGATCAGCACAGCAACTTTAGGAAATAAAACAAAAAACAAACGTGTTTTATTTCAATTTTTTTTTTAAATTCCTTTTATTCATTAGGAATAAAAACAAACAAACATGATGCAAAGCTGTATAACAGATTGAGGTATCATAGTTTTCTCTAGTGTTGGATGCTGCACAGCAGTCATAAGTTTTGCACTTTTAAACTGATCTGTTTGTTTGCATCTTATATCACCTGTTTGTAAATGTCATCAAATAGGCTGGCCCAGTTTGTTACTTTCTAATGTGAGATGTGTCTTTTAAGGTGGTTCCAACCATTCTAGAGAAGTTCAAGGAAAAAAAGCCACAGGTTGTCCAATCCCTGCAGGAGGCAATTGATGCCATCTTTCTCACTGTGAGTAAATTCTTTACATCTCATTGACAACAGACTTCAGCATGTAAATCTGACTGAAAAACCTCCAGTCCTTGTTATGTGTACTTTCACTTAACAGCATAGATCAGCATGTTCAGTTTTTAGCCCTCGGCCATAAAAGGCTGTTTGGTTATTGTCACCACCCCCACTAGGCCGGTGCTGTGAACAACTAAGTTTGTGAATGCAAGAACGAGGTGACGTAGGAGCTTCAAATTGATACCGAAGTGCATCCACTAAGAATCTTGGATGAGTTTGAATCTCAGTGACCTTCTGAGGTCAAGTTTTCATAAAAACTTGTGAATTCCATAACTTGAGATAAAGATGGCATAAGATTTCGAAATTGAAAACATAAGTGTGTTGACTTATAGCTGAGAGGTAGCACTGGCAGTTGATGGTGTTCTTTATATTATATGCACTTTCCCAGTAGTTATAAACTTAGAACTTAAACTCCTGTTAATTGTAGAGAATTTCACTGACTGTGCAGACTTCTCCCCCCTCCAGACAACTTTCCAGAACCTGTCAGAGGAAATCCTGGCTGTGATGGACAATAAGAACCCTTCAATCAAGCAGCAGGCCTCTCTTTTTCTCGCCCGCTCCTTCAGACACTGCACACAAGCCACATTGCCCAAGAGCATCCTCAAGCCTTTCTGTGCTGCTCTCATCAAGGTGACTTAAGAACTGCAGCATTACAGTGTAATGCCTTTTAGGATGAACCTATAATTAACCCTTTCATGCATGAATTACAACCTCAATCAGGATTCCTCCAGAACCTTGAGAGGTGTGGGGTTTTTTTTTTTTGTTTGTTTGTTTTTTTTTTTTTTTTTTTTTTTTTTTTTTTTTTTTTTTTTCTTCAATAAAAATAATTTTCTGCAGTTTAATGTCAAATTGCACTCTGAAAAAAAAAATCATGGTACAAGTAAGCAATTGGAGTGAAAAAGTAAATTGTGAAATCAATTTATAGACCAAAATGTATTCTAAACTTTTGACTCAAAATAGCCACCTTTGGCAGATATAACAGCTGAACATACCCGTGGCATTCTTTCTACAATAGAAATCAAATATTCTTCAGAAAGTTCTTCCCATATCTGTTGGAGAAGTTCTCATAAATGTGTGGCACTTGCAGGTTGCTTTGCTTTCACTGTTCTGTCCAGTTCATCCCAAACAAGCTTCAGGTTTGAACCCCTGACCAACTAGGCACATATCAGAGGGTATTGCAATGCTGTGGTAGCCATTTTGGTACAGGGAGCCTCCCACTCTGTACACGTCAGTGATCCTGGATCCAGCAAAACGGCCCCAGACTGTCACACTTCCTCCTCCATGTTTGAGTTGATGCCACACACTGTGGAACCATCCTCTCGCCTACTTAGCGGCATACAAAGATCCTGCGTGATGAACCAAAGATTTCAAATTTTGATTGATCAGTCCGTAATACCTTCTTCCAGACTTCAGTAGTCCAATGATGGTGTTTCATGGCCCAGGAAAGACTCTTTGTCTTATTCTGACATCTTAGCAATGCCTTTATTGCTGCAACTCATCCTGTCAAATCTGCAGCTCAAAGTCTTGTCTTTGAAACTGAGACTTGCTTACTACCACCACTATTAAGCTGTGCTTGAAGCTGTTGTCCTGTGAGCTGTGTATCACACAGAAACTTGTCTTCTGGTTCAGTGGTGGCTTTGGGTCTGCCAGACCTTTTCCTGTCAGAGTTTGCCCCAGTTTCTGTGTGCCCTTTGGAATCACTGACACTTTGACTTTCTTTGCAATTTGTCTGTAGGAAAGACCTGCATTTATAAGTGTTATAATGGTCTGTCTCTCTTCAATCTATTCTATTGTTAATTGCCTTTTTCTCTCCATTTTTGTAGCAGTACATTACTCCTGCAGCACAATACTGCTCCACTGATGCTCACGAGGGTATGGTACCACAGTGTGTTCCAGCACTGCTTTTATGCAGACAGAGGGGGTTGTAAGTAATCCCAAAAGTTGGAACACCTGTAGGAATTAGTAGCACCAGCTTTCAAGGCTTGATCAACCTCCATTGCTGCAGAACTGCTTTACATTGTTGACC
>NW_024582878.1:250441-317280 GCF_018398535.1 Haplochromis burtoni | reverse complement strand
AAAAAAACGAAACACAAAAACCTGGCAGTTCTCCACTTTTGTATCATTTCAGTCTATTCTTTGGATTTGAATGACTTGAATTGCAACATTCTTCTTTGTTAGTACTGAGTGCAATCTTGGCTGACAATATAGGCGAAACTGCACCCATAGTTTCCTGAAGTGTATTGCTGTTACAAAAATACGTGTACATGGTATTAGTATATGACAATAAAATTCGATGAATTTGTATAGTCAATGTCATCGATAATGGTGAGGATCGTTGCAGCCCTATTTGTGTATATCTGTATGAACTCGGACACCTTCTTAACAAATGTTTGCTGTAACATTCACAGATACAGTGATGTTAAGTTCTATGTTTGCATTTGTTTTATGTTCAATATATGTCACCTGTATGTAACTTAACAGACACCAAAATTTGTATCGCCTATTGAATTTTGTTCTAGTCACCACTAAATATGGAATGGGAAAAATTTGAAAAAGCACTGCAGGTCTGGCCAACTAATTCTAAGTATACCTATGTTTTTCTCACAGCAAGTAAATGACTCTGCCCCAGAGGTCCGTGATGCTGCTTTTGAAGCTCTGGGGACTGCCATGAAAGTGGTGGGAGAGAAAGCTGTGAACCCTTTCCTGGCTGACTTGGATAAACTGAAATTGGATAAGGTGAGGATCAGGAAGATGTGAATTCAGATGTGAATTCGGTTCAATTTTTTTTGTTGTCATGAACTGTTCACTTTGTTTTTGTTGCAGATTAAGGAGTGTGCTGATAATGTGGAGCTCTCAGGAGGTAGGAAGGGTGCAGGAGGAGGTGGCACAGTTGAGAAGAAATGTGCAGCTAAAGCCGTCGTCCCTGCTGAATCTGTATCCAAATCCTCTGTTCCATCGAAGAGCCAGACTTCTGCCAATAAGGTGTGCTGGGAGCAATGCATGTACAGAAAAGTCAAATTAGTCAAAGGAGAAATATTGTTGCCTTATTGTATATCAGCTTTGTTATTGATAAATAGGATGGTTGGCATCTTTACCAGTCTATAGTTCTACTTGAAACTTTATCCAGGTGTCAGCAGTGCCACCTAAGAAAGGGAAGCCAACCTCTGCAGCTGGTGCCAAATCCAAGAAGTCCTCCGACAGTAAAGAATTCACGGAGTCTGAACTTTCAGTAAGTCATTACTTGACTGCATGCTGGTCCTCTGCAACAAATGTCCGGCATATCAATACATGCTAGAACACTTGCTGTCTCCCAGTCCAGTGTGAAACTCATTGAAAAGAGAAGCAGCTATTCTAAGAAAGCTGGACAGAGCTGCAGAAAGTCTTTAAGCCATCAGCAGGGGGAAAAATGTGTATATACTTGTACTATCCTACTACAGTGCACAGTTGACGGTGTACCTGCCCAATGAAATGTACACACAACGCAAGACTTTACATTCCCACGTACTTAATTTCTTGACAGGCTTTACAACTTAAAAACAAAGACAATGATGTGAATGCAACAGCCTACTATACTGTAAAACAACATGCTAGTAAGCACAGTTGAAAATAACAGATTTAAACAGCTGATTAAAGTAACTAAAACAATTCCATGTTTTCACTTGGGATTATATGAATATTGTCTTAAAGTTGGTTATCTTAGTTAATCAGTATCCAGTCCTCACTACTGACAAAGAGTGCCTAGCAGCATTAACTCATGTTATCATAGTAATATTTTATCCCTGTGGGATACAACATTATCAGGCTATTGCTTTGGAATTTCTTATTGTGTGCTTGTGTGTTGTTATATCAGGCTGAGGTGTGTCAGGACTTGGCTGCAGGTGTACTTCCTGCCTCCTGTCTTGAACAGCTGGACTCGGCCAACTGGAAGGACAGACTGGCCAGTATGGAGGAGTTCCAGAGGGTAAAGTCTTCCTGTTCTGTCCTCATCAGCTGTGTCATAAACAACTTCATCACAGAACAAAAGCTGATTGACTCATAATATCCAGCAGTGATTGCAAATAACTGCCATTTTTCATTAAATTTGTGTATCCTTCTAGGCTGTTGAGACGATGGATAAAGCTGCAATGCCCTGCCAGGCCTTAGTCAGGATGTTGGCCAAGAAACCAGGGTGGAAGGAGACGAACTTCCAGGTAATCATTGACAAGATGATGTTAATGAAACATCATTTACACCTGCTCAACAATTAACAACTACATTGCACAATTAACTAATGGGAGTGTCTCTTGCAGTTGACAGTGCTCCTATACAAATTTTACTGAAGGATTTGATGAGAATTTAAAAAAAAAAATGTCAATGAAAAGCTGCTGTAGAGGGAACCAAAGTTTTGGCACTGCACTTAAAACCATTGGCATTCTTTGAAAGCCAGTGTGTAAATGGCAAAATAAAGCACCTGTTATAGGACAGATCAGCCATGTCTGATTACTTACCCTTTTCTTGTTCAGGTGATGCAGTTGAAACTGCGGATTGTGGCTCTCATTGCTCAAAGGGGACAATTTTCCAAGACCTCAGCCTCTGTTGTTTTGGATGGCTTGGTGGACAAGGTTGGAGATGTCAAGTGTGGTGGAAATGCTAAAGAAGGACTGACTGCTATTGGAGAGGCCTGCTCACTGCCATGGACTGCAGAACAGGTAAGGATCAATTTTTCTGGATTGTTAAAGATTGAAAAGGTCTTTTTATATGTGCAGAAAATGACAGAAACATCAACAGATACTACTGTAGCAACAGCGCCTTGATACAACTGTTGTTAATAAAATTGAACTGAGAATGCACAGTATTAATGACTTATGATTTTTCTTTGTCAGGTTGTTTCTATGGCTTTTTCCCAGAAAAATCCCAAAAACCAGGCAGAGACTCTGAACTGGCTGTCTAACGCTATGAAGGAGTTTGGCTTTGCAGGGTAACTTCCTGTCCATCACACATCACTTTATTTGTAACATAATTTCCAACTGATTTTGATTTGGGGGGCGGCGGGGCTTCTTTAAAACATCTTCATTTAACATTTTGCCAGGGAGGTTATGTTTTTGTTCCCAACCGCCACAGGACGAGAGGCAGGGTAAATCCTGGGGAGGTCCATTCACACTTATATTCACATCTATAGACAATTTTAAAATCACGAACTAACCTAACCGTACTAACTGCATGTCTTTGGTGGTGTTAGGAGGGGGAATACCTGGAGAAATCCCACCTATTCCTGTTAGGCAACAATAACACCAGTAAATGAATAAAAGGAAAAACAATTCTACAAAAACAGAGTGGGCCAAAGTTTTTCTACAGCAAAGACTCCTTGCCAGTTATTATAAATGCCTGATTGCAGTTCTTGCTTTTTCATATTGCAACTAGATCGCATATAGAAGATTGAGATGGGCACCATGACATCAGTTGTTTTCCTGGCCTCATGTATCTATGCCATTTTCACCCTGGAAGTTGTCCTAAAGACCTCTGTTAACATTTGACCTCCCTACTCTCCAGTATCAATGTGAAGGGTTTCATCAACAATGTGAAGACCGCTCTGGGAGCAACCAACCCCGCTGTTAGGACAGCAGCCATCACTTTGCTGGGAGTCATGTACCTCTACATGGGAGCTCCACTACGCATGTTCTTTGAAGATGAGAAGCCGGCTCTCCTTGCACAGATAGATGCAGAGTTCGAGAAGGTAGCACTTCCAGAGATTTCTCTAAATTTAACTATGTGCTCAGTTTAGCAAGTGTGACCGGTTTAATTATTGTAGTAGTATAATAACAACAACAGGAAAAATAATCACAACTAGTGTCTCTTTATCCTGTCTCCTGTTTTAGATGCAAGGTCAATCTCCACCACCCCCTATCAGGTTCACCAAAAAAGTGGCGGCAGAGGAGGAGGGTGCTGAAGTTGAGGAGCAGGATGAAGATGCTGGAGGTGGAGGACAAAATATCATGGACCTGCTGCCCCGAACAGATGTCAGGTAACCTGATTGTTTCCTTGAAATTTATTTAACCATGCATCCATGTGCGGCAGCTGGAGCATGGCTTCTCCGATGGCGACATTTTCAAATTCTTAGGTCCACACAGGGTTGTTACCCATCTTAAGAGCTTCTAGACTGTTGCTGTTTAGACATTTATCTGGCTAATTAAGCCATCAGTAGGATGTTGGGCCTTAAATCTGTAATATGTCATGTTTGCTATCCCCCTTCTTTCTTTAATGTAGCTCTTTTTCCTTCTGTCTCTAAGTGACAAGATCACGACTGACCTTGTGTCTAAAATTGGAGATAAGAACTGGAAGATCAGAAAGGAAGGTCTGGATGAGGTTGCAGCCATCATTTCAGAGGCCAAGTTCATCATGGCCAACATTGGAGAGCTGCCTCTGGCCCTGAAGGGACGTCTCAGTGACTCCAACAAGATCCTGGTGCGTAAGATGGTGCTCTTCACCTGACCTACAGATCTCGTGTGCGTGCGTGATTTGAGAGGGGAGAGAGGGGGGGGAAATCACCTGTACTGTATTTATCTACCTAACCTATTTGGTTCTTATCTTTGGTGAGGAAAGTATGGAGATAAAAATTATCGCTTTGTGTTCAAGCATTAGTGCTCCTGCCTTCATTTAAAATCATGCATATCGATGGTCTGGTGAAAAAAAACATTCAATCATTTTTACTACTCACATTTCTCCTTCTAACATATTGGTCAAATGTATATTTCGATTCATCTTTGATTAAGAATTGGAGTACTTAATTGGATCGTTTTTACTCACACAAGGCTGAATGTTAAGATCCTTTAACCCCTTCCCAGCTGTGACAACAAGGAGCTGCCAAGGGGCACTTTTAGGATGCTAATGTTCACATTTTGAAATGAAAAGGCAGATGGTTTGGAAGACAGGTAATAGAGGCCATCTGTGTCAACTGTCGTTGAACAGAGGGGGTAGCTTACGGCACTGACTATTAGCCACCTACAATGCAGATTTGAGATCCCTTCCATGGCGCCTCAACCGCCACTCACATCTGTAAGGTGACCCCAATAGGTGAGATGATGGGGTGAGGCAAGCTCTTAGTGGTTTGAGCCGAAACATCTGGTGATAATGATCCATGCCTTTATTCATGACGTGATGAGGCACATTAACACCACTAGGATTTAAATACCTGGAACTCCATTTGGATTTTGAACTGAAGGAGCCTCTTGGATGACAGGTGAAATGTCTCTGTGAAACTTAAAGAAGTCCAGTTGATTTCCTTAGATGAAATCTAATGTGTTTGTGTCTGTCTCAAAAATTAAAAACTGTAACAGTTTAGTGTGGAGCGATATTATGTGAGGTAACTATGTAGTAATACTTAAAATAAATAGGCAGTAAATGTTAATAAGGGTTTTACTTTGTGTTTTTCAGGTGCAGCAGACTCTTTCTATTCTGCAGCAACTGGCTACAGCCTTGGGACCTGGACTTAAGCAGCACGTCAAAGCTCTGGGAATTCCCATAATAACCGTTCTAGGAGACAGCAAGGTACTCAGACCACCGATGATAGTATTCATGTTCATCTTGTTTCAAACTTTTTTTTTTCTTTTAAACCCTCCATTCCAGAGCTTTCCTGCTTTTGAGATTTTTTACATGAAAATTTCATAAAAATATGAAAGTGCCATGAAGGAAACATGAAAACAATAGTAAGATATATAGACCTAGATTGAATTGTGCTGGCAATTATTTCTGCAGCCAAATGTGAGGGTGACTGCCATGACCACACTTCAGGCCTGGGTGGAGCAGACTGGGATGAAGGACTGGCTGGAGGGAGAAGATCTTTCTGAGGAACTGAAGAGAGAGAATCCCTTTCTGCGACAAGAGGTACACACACACACACACCTATTCTTTTTGCTGTGTGGTCTCACAGAGCATAACTTTGACTGTTCTGTTTTCTAGAGATGGATTGAAATTTTAGTTGTTGGTGTTCCTTATTGCATGAATTGCAGCACAACGGGATGTAAGTAAGAGACTCATGTTTTGCTGGAAACCTCTCTGCATTCCCCAGGTGCTCGGCTGGTTAGCAGAGAAGTTGCCCACACAGAGGACTGTTCCAGGGGATCTGATGCTGTGCATTCCTCAGCTTTACGCCTGTCTGGAGGACAGAAATGGAGATGTGCGCAAAAAGGCTCAGGATGCCCTTCCTACCTTTATGATGCATCTTGGCTACGACAAGATGACCAAAGCGACAGGCAAACTCAAAGTACGAACCTACAGGATATTTTTGCTTCTTGACCACAAATAGTGAGTAGGGATTAATGTCATCTTACTCTCATCTCCCCTCAGCCTGCCTCTAAGGATCAGGTGGTATCCATGTTGGAAAAGGCCAGAGCAGTGATGCCAGCTAAACCTGCGGCGCCAGCCAAAACGGGGGGAGGGAAAGGATCTGCAGAGCCAAATAGAGCTGCTTCAGGTATTTTTAATATTTTAGCATAGTCCCGAGTACGTGTTCAGAACATTTCGGTGGTACTCAAATTTATCTAAACAATGGATCGCATTTAATATTACAGGAATGGTTAAAAAAAAGTAAATGCCACCAATACAGCCAGTCTTTATCCTGATGATAAAGGTGAAGCTTGGCGGTTGAAGGTTGCTGTTGTTAAGACTGTATTGGACTTTTTCTCATGTGTAACTAAATAATGATGGAACCCTTTTTAGCTTTTAAATCCCCTGTTTTGTTTTAAGTGTACTTGTTCATGTTTAAGAGCGATGCCTTTTTTTTGATCTCCTCTCCTTCACAATGAACCCTCTTCAACTGGTCTAACAATAGAACTCAGGATTTCATTGGAGAGAAGTTTGTCATTTCCTGTTAGGCTTGCAGGTATGAGCTAAAATGGCCAGACCATTCTATTAATTTGAATCTGTCCTCTGCAGCCTCCAGGTCTCAACTACCAAGTGAAGACGTCGCTGATAGTAAACCAGAAGTTAAGAAAGTCCGAGGTGGAATGGCTGCTAAGAAGGTATTTATGCTTCTCACGTGTGTGTGAGTGAACATTATTCATTTTGTGTACTGCACTCAGCAGATACAAGGTGCTTTATAAATTAAGTCAGTACAGTATGGTTTGCCATGCACATTTGCGACTGGGTTTTTTTTTTTTTTGTTTGTTTTTTTCTTTTACACTATTTTCTTATCAGTTAATTCAGGACTAAGAAGTTGTAAACACAATATGGTTTTTCTACTCACCCAGCCTCCCTCTCCATCTGAGGAACCCATCCCTCCCCCTTCTTCCAAGGACAAGGACAATAATGGTAGTAAAAAGCCTTCCAGCAAAGGGAAGGCTGCTGGTGGCAATCAACAGGTAGATGTTCAAGTGGTGTTTAGTGATGAAAGTCGGCTCAGAACTTCATTTGAACTGTCCCTGCTCTCTCCCAGTACATCAGGAGCAGAGTTTCTCACTGGGCTTTTTTTAAACTCTTTTCAGCCTCTCTCTCTCGCCGTGGTTGGGTCAAATATGCACTAACTTGGTTGCAAAAACAAAATTGATAGTTCACACAGGATTCAGGTTTCACTTAACTGCATGAATGTGTGTGTCAGACTTCAGCGTTGCAACCTGCCTCGCATAACACCTATATTTCTTCTTTCTGCAGTGTGTTACTTACAAGCTCTTCCTCTTTTCATTTGACATTAGAAAACATTACCATGCTCACACATCCACAGGCAGAACAATGTTTAATTCAGCTGTTCTCACTATGAATTTGCTGTTGCTTCCCTCAGGGTGCTGCTGGTAAGAAGCCTGTGTCTAAAGGTCTGAAGGATGATGAAGATAAGTCTGGGCCACTCTTCATCCTCATCGCCAATGCGAAGGAACAGAGGATCAAAGAGGAGAAGCAATTGAAGGTACCAGTAGCTGGGAAAACCGCAATAGGGCATGTCTTTGTGGACTTTCTAATTGTAGGTGTATCCTTTGGGCTGCTGGACTTTGTTTTAGACTCGTGAAGTCTAAAAACATGAAATTTAAGAACTAAGGTTATTATTTAATTATTTATTTATTTATAAGCTGAAATTTAAATTGAAAACATTAGATATTGTTCTGTGTGCAGTGCGCTAAACACCACAATGAAACAGAGAACCAACCTAACATAAAGTGACAGGAAGCTAACATACTCAACAACACATCAAAAGAATAGAAGTCCTATAAAAGAACACAAGTTTTATTGGCACAGACAAAGGCTTTGACTTTGAAATGAAACATACACAATCTGGTGATCAAAATATGCTGGTTGTACAGCTGACGTCAAAGTTTAATAGACAAAGATCAGTGTGTTGTCTCTATAGATGATGTACACGTGAATATAATTTTGGCACAAATGGAACTTCCAGAGGAGCCGTCATAGGGCAATAGGCGGCGTGCACTCTGGGCAGGTCACCAGTCCATTGCAGGGTCCATACAAAGACAGGCAAGCACATACTCATATACTCATGTATAGCTAAGTTTTAGACGCTCCAATTTAACCAAATTGGAGAAATGGAAGAAAACCATCACACATAAGAAATCTCTATGCAGCATAAGATCAGGTTTGTACCCAAACTTTTATTACTTTGAGGAGAAAGTACAGGAGAGAAGAAGACTTGAGAATTAAAAGCAGCTCTAAAAATATAGAAATACTTTTGTCTTATTAATGGGCAATAATGAATATTAGAGAGAAAAATATGTCTTTCAAATTCAATTGCTCATTGGTTTCCATTTTAGACTTTTTTTTTCTTTTTCCCCCATTTGTTTCATTTTTCCAAAAAACAACCTTTATTTATGAATAACTGAGTTTGTCTGTAAGCCTTTAAAGGAGAATGTGGTGAGAAGCAATAATAACAGCATTCTGAAGTTTCTGTGCTGCTGAAAACAAGATTTTATGAAAGTGTAGCTATTAATTAATATTAACAATAATTCACTGTTCGGTATAATAACCCTCAGGTCAGTGGCTCAGTTTTACTGGTACACACCTACCCAGTAGTTATACAAGGTGGTTACAGGAACAGCGCCGCTGTGTTGGATACTACAAACACGTTTTGGTTTTGGTTTTTTTCATTCTACCTGAGCTCAGTCCGTCTGTAACTGCTCGGCCTCTTTGCTCTTCGCGGTGTGTAAACAGACTCTGGCTCCATGTTAAACTACGCCAGCGTCATCATCACTGCTGCTGTTGTCTTATCAGGGTTTCTGTTTAAAACTGGGGCCTGTGTGGCCTTAATGTCACACCTTTTATTTACACAATGCTCCTAAATAAGTTTGTATTACAGCCCCGTTTTTAGTTGCAAATGTGGGTGAAACACTTGAGTTCCCATTTCCATCGTGACAGCGGCACACTGCAGAGCCACGGTTTATTCGAAGTTTTTATAATCGGATGCTTCAAAATACTTGACGACTCATTGCAGCTCTATTTTTCATGTATGTCCAAAATCATTTGCACCTTTTGTTCTATGTTCCCTATTAATTACCACCAGTACCACTTTAAATGCTACAGATTGTGGTTCACTTATAATACAGAAACCCATTTCCTGCACACGTATATAGCTCTTAAATGGAATAATAAAGAGCTGTTGTAACGTATTGTACTGGAAAAAAAGCAGCATCAGCTCCAATTACAGCATCTTAATTACGAGATACTATAATTAAGATGCTGTGTAAACTACATACTTGTAGTTAAGAAATTGTTACTCCTTTTTTTTTTTTTTTTTTTTTTTTTGTGAACACAACACCTCCAATTTAATCTATGTCAGAGAAAGGGAGATTGTAATCATTCTCATCATCATGATGCAAAATGAATGAAATGGTAGAATACATGTAGCCTCTGTAGGACTGTTGAATACCAGTTAAACCATTTAAAGGCATTTTCATAGTGTTGCATTGTGATAAAATTAGATGTGCAAAATGTATTTTATTTTATTTTTTGGTGAAATATGACATGTCTGCTTAAGTAAAAAGAAAACGTTTTTGTTGTAGATTCTGAAGTGGAACTTCATCACCCCTCGAGATGAATATGTGGAGCAGTTGAAAACTCAAATGTCCACCTGTTTTGCAAAGTGGCTGCAAGATGAGCTGTTTCACTTCGACTTCCAAAGACATGTCAAGGCCATTGGAGTCATGATTGAGGTATTGGCTGGTCCTCTTCCTACTGCAGTGCGTTTTGTTTGCGTTTCACTAATGAAGTCTATTTAACAGAGGTTGGAGAGTGAGAGTGAAGCCACCATCAGCTGTCTGGACCTGATTCTGAAGTGGTTCACCCTGCGGTTTTTTGATACCAACACCACAGTCCTGATGAAGGTGCTTGAGTATCTAAAATTGCTGTTTGCCATGCTGAATAGAGAGAACTACCACCTGACTGAGTATGAAGCAAACTCCTTCGTCCCCTACCTCATACTTAAGGTGAGTACATATCCGAATGGGACCTCTTCATTTATTTTCTTCCTCACTCCATCCGCTGAGCATCTTCCCTCATATTTAGGTTGGAGAATCAAAAGATGTGGTTCGCAAAGATGTTCGGGCTATCCTGGCCATGCTATGCAAGGTTTATCCAGCATCCAAGATCTTCCCTTTCCTCATGGATGGAACCAAATCCAAAAACTCCAAACAGAGAGCTGGTAGGTTTTCTTTGGTTAGTCTTTGCTGACTATCAGTCCTCTTCTGTTTGTGCCAATTTTTTTTTTTTTTTTATAGCTATAAAATAAAAATTGCATTAGAAATGAAAGCTGTGTGGCAGGATTTTGATTTGGGGAAGGAAAATGTTCTTTTCAAGCTCTGTCAGCTCCAGCAATTCAGGAAGACATCTGTAGCGATAGGTTGGGTGTTAGGAGAAAGACGAGGGCAAACAGAAACGGGACCGAAGACTCACTATGGGAGAAAGGGCCAGAGTTTACTAATTAAATGTAGTAGTGGTGTGTAAACCTACAGGGAGGAAAAAGACATGCTCAGTGCATTATGGGAAGCCTAAGCCTATTGTAACATAAGCATATAAGCTTTATCAGAAAGAAAAGTTTTAGGCCTAATCTTAAAAGTAGAGCATGTATGTCTCTTAAATCCAAACTAGGAACTGGTTCCTTAGTAAATAGCTGAAGATTTTGCCTCCCATTCTACTTCTATGAAACACAAGTAAGTCTGCAGTCCAAGTGCAAAATTGCTGTTAGGTTAATAAGGTACTATAAGGTACTGAGGAGGCCATTAGACTGGAACCGGGGGGGAATTCAAGTGAGAATGGACAACTGAAACACCAAATGGCTTAGGGAAACCACAGAAGACATTTAAGTGGGTGATTGCAGGAAGGAGAGAGAGAGAGAAATGGACAATTTATCGACTGTATGGCCTTCACATTTATGTGAAGCTGTATGTAGAGAAATGCAGGGGAAATACTGTAACACATTGTAATTGTGTTGTGTTTTTGTTTTTCTCAGAATGTCTGGAGGAGTTAGGTTGTTTGATAGAGGGCTATGGGATGAATGTATGCCAGCCTACTCCAGCTAAGTCTCTGAAAGAAATTGCTGTGCACATTGGTGACAGAGACACATCTGTACGCAATGCTGCCCTCAACACTGTGGTGGCTGTCTACAACGTCTGCGGGGAGCAGGTCTACAAACTTATAGGAAATGTAAGATGAGCACTGGTCCTGGTCATGTTTTGGTAAGACTTCACATGAAATTGTACTCTGCACTCTTTGACATGCTTCTATCCCTGTGCCTCCAGTTGTCGGAGAAGGACATGAGTATGCTAGAAGAGAGAATAAAGCGATCAGCAAAGAAGGCACCCACAGCTGTGGCCAAACAGACTGCACCAGATCGGTCTCAGAAGGAGCACCCAACAAACTCCAATGCCACCTTCCTCCGCAAGCCTGCACAGGAAGACCCTAATAAGCTTAAGTATGTCCCCTCTGATTATGAGTTTGTCTCAACTAAATAAAAAAATAAAAAGGACTTTCACCAAGAGATAAGAATATTGATGAGGGGGAAAAATCATTGTGTGATTACTGCTTGGTGACAGTGCACAGCAGGCCTTTGAAACGGCTATTCTTCAAGTTTAGCGACTGGTTACAGTAGGGTAGAAATACTAGAAGTTTTCACATATAGTTTAAAGCATGATACAAATCACTTAAGGCACTGGTCTTGTAAAAATGACCCTTGTTGTAATGAGGTTGACGGTTTCTTGGTTGTGCCTGCACGAATCCCAACACATTAACAACTCGATGCTAAAACTTTACTGACTCTTCAGTGTAAAAGTAAGCTTCATGTCAGCTGATACAGTTATAATGCCCCAGAAAAAAATATTAGTAATCCAGGAGAGCAGTTTGAAACTACTATACATCTTAGAGTCATAGTGGGGAAAGACTGGACTGGAGTACCTGGAGAGAACCTACGTAGGCACAGGGAGAACATGCAGACAAAAACAGGATGCAGTCAGCTGGCAGATTCAAACCAGAAACCATCTTGCTAGTAGGTGACAATGCTGCCACTACACCTCTTTGCTGGCAGCATTTTATTTTCTGTGCCACTAAAGTGCCATTAGGTAACTGTTGTTGTGATTTGGTACGTTATAAGTAAAATTGAATCGGTTTAATAAAGCTGTCATAGTTTGAGAGTTACTGGCTCAACATTGACCCTTTCATTATGCACAGTGAATTATTGTAGCATGTAGTTTTGTGGACCAGTGCACAAGGGAGCAGCTTCAGCTTCACAGTAAACTAAATGGAAGACCAGTATGACCAGTATAACATTATCCTCCTAAGACCCGAACTCTTCCACGGCATGCATTTTTAATTTGTCTTTGATATTTGGGCATATTGGGGCCCGATGAATGTAAAAACAAAGAATTTCCAGATTTAATTTTTTATTTTTTTTTAACCTGATTTTTGTTTCTAAGAAAAATAAGAGCCACATATGAGGATATTTGTTTAAAATTTCGATAGAACAGTAGCAGTATAATGTCCTCGTAAGTGGATATTCAATTCAATTTTATTTATATAGCGCCAAATCACAACATAAGTCGCCTCAAGGCGCTTCATAGATACAGAGAAAAACCCAACAATCATATGACCCCCTATGAGCAAGCACTTTGGCAACAGTGGGAAGGAAAAACTCCCTTTTAACAGGAAGAAACCTCCGGCAGAACCAGGCTCAGGGAGGGGCGGCCATCTGCTGCGACCGGTTGGGGTGAGAGAAGGAAGACAGGATAAAGACATGCTGTGGAAGAGAGACAGAGGTTAATAACAGATATGATTCAATGCAGAGAGGTCTGTTAATACATAGTGAGTGAGAAAGGTGACTGGAAAGGAAAAACTCAATGCATCATGGGAATCCCCCGGCAGCCTACGTCTATTGCAGCATAACTAAGGGAGGATTCAGGGTCACCTGGTCCAGCCCTAACTATATGCTTTAGCAAAAAGGAAAGTTTTAAGCCTAATCTTAAAAGTAGAGATAGTGTCTGTCTCCCGAATCCAAACTGGAAGCTGGTTCCACAGAAGAGGGGCCTGAAAACTGAAGGCTCTCGCCTCCCATTCTACTTTTAAATACTCTAGGAACAACAAGTAGGCCTGCAGAGCGAGAGCGAAGTGCTCTAATAGGGTGATATGGTACTACAAGGTCATTAAGATAAGATGGGGCCTGATTATTTAAGACCTTGTATGTGAGGAGCAGGATTTTGAATTCAATTCTGGATTTAACAGGAAGCCAATGAAGGGAAGCCAAAACAGGAGAAATATGCTCTCTCTTTCTAGTCCCTGTCAGGACTCTTGCTGCAGCATTTTGGATTAGCTGAAGGCTTTTCAGTGAGTTTTTTGGACATCCTGATAATAATGAATTACAGTAGTCCAGCCTGGAAGTAATAAATGCATGAACTAGTTTTTCAGCGTCACTCTGAGACAGGATATTTCTAATTTTAGAGATGTTGCGCAAATGGAAGAACGCAGTCTTACATATTTGTTTAATATGTGCGTTGAAGGACATGTCCTGGTCAAAAATGACTCCAAGGTTCCTCACAGCGTTACTGGAGGCCAAGGTAATGCCATCCAGAGTAAGAATCTGGTTAGATACCATATTTCTAAGATTTTCAGGGCCGAGTACAATAACCTCAGTTTTATCTGAATTAAGAAGCAGAAAGTTAGCGGCCATCCAGGTCTTTATGTCTTTAAGACATTCCTGCAGTTTAACTAATTGGTGTGTGTTATCTGGCTTCATGGACAGATAGAGCTGGGTGTCATCTGCATAGCAGTGAAAATGTATGCTATGTCTTCTAATGATGCTGCCTAAGGGAAGCATGTATAATGTAAACAGAATTGGTCCTAGCACTGAACCCTGTGGAACTCCATAATTAACTCAGTGTGTGAAGAGGACTCTCCATTTACATGCACAAACTGGAGTCTATTAGATAGATATGATACAAACCACTGCAGTGCAGTACCTATAATTAGCTAAGACTGCTGGGTCTAGAGATGGCTTTTTGAGTAAAGGTTTAACTACAGCCAGCTTGAAGGCCTGTGGTACATAGCCGATCATTAGAGATAGGTTGATCATATTTAAGATCGAAGAATTAATTAATGGCAGGACTTCTTTGAGCAGTTTTGTAGGAATGGGGTCTAAAAGACACGTTGATGGTTTGGAGGAAGTAATTATTGAAGTTGCTCAGAAAGATCAATTAGAGAAAAAGAGTAACTTAACATCAATGGTACTAAGAGTAGCTGTAGATAATATTACATCTGTGGGATGATTATTGATAATTTTTCCTCTAATGATAAAATTTTTATTTGTGAAGAAGTTCATGAAGTCATTACTAGTTAACGTTAAAGGGATTGTTGGCTCAAAAGAGCTCTGACTTGTTGTCAGCCTGGCTACAGTGCTGAAGAGAAACCTGGGGTTGTTCTTATTTTCTTCAATCAGTGATGAATAGTAAGATGTTCTGGCTTTGCAGAGGGCTTTCTTATAAAGCAGCAAACTATTTCTCCAGGCTAAATGATGATCCTCTAAATTTGTGACACGATATCAGGCCCTTGTAGAGCAAAATTGAGTATTTTGGTCTAAATAACCCAAAATGTGATGTCCACATGTGGACGCCAGGTCCTAGGAGGTTAAGCTAAAAAAAACATTCAATATGGTTTCTACAGTAGCCAAGTTAATTATCGTGTTTTATGAAAAAAAAAAAAGAATAAATAAAAATCTTAGAGGGATTTAGATTGTTGTAATATCTGCCGTAAATAGTTTGCATTATGAATTGTAACATGGCATTTCAAGGCAATCTATTCCAAATGTTTCCTGTGAGCATGTTAAACATTTGGTCCATTGTGTTTTGGTTGGGATGACTCTAATGCAGTCATACATCAGTTTGAATGTTTACTCACAACTTTGTCTGTCCCCTTCTTGTCTTGATATTCTGAGTCATTGCATGTTGGGTTCCTCTCATAAGGTTACTTGTCTAGTCTTCAACTTAGTTCAACTAAAATCACCTTTCACTGGCCGACTGCTTGCCTTTCTCTTAACCCTTCCTCTTTCTTCCTCTGTGATTTCCTCCTTTTTTCTGCCTGCCTTCCTTTCTGGAGCAGAATAATGTATCGCACGTATAGGATGTGAGTACCAACTCCTCCTCCTTCCCCTCTTTTCTGTCTGTAGCCATTGTAAGAACTCGTCTCACTGTATTCTTGTTCAGTGTGTTCAATGTAAACTTGTTATTTCTGTTATTTCTGTTCTTTCTCTCTCATTTCTCTACTTTTAGAGGGTTATTTTTGCCAAATATTGTGGTTGCTGTTTCTTCAAACAGAAGCATGAAAATGTATCTTTTCCCCTCCTCTGTATTATGGTGATCTGAATTTTTGATTTTTGACCCAGAGGTGTGAATCACTCTTGCAGCCTTCTTGCTGATGTACATCACCCACCGTAGTACACTGGTTAAGCCAATGAGCTTTTCTGACATGTTTGTCTTTTTAGTTTTTCCACTGTCCACTTGCACTTATTTATCCCAGATACATTTATCACTTTTGTCAGTGGATTATGGTAAAATTTCAGTGTGTGCTGTTCTTTATTTTTCACTAAAAGAAGGGCCACTGTTTAAAGAATATTGTGATGGGCGTGTTGCACCGGCACTTAACAATATGTTATTGCAGCCTAACCTAAATTTTCAGGGTCTTTGGACTGCTGTGAAAATAGATTTCACCAAATTATGGGGTTACTTCAAAGTTCATGACATGAGTTTTAGAAGTTCCTGGGTACTTTTTAAATTTTATAGCATGCTGTCTGCCCACCACAGTTGCACGTTGGTGCGTTCCTAAATAAGTCGTAATGAGTTCGTAGTTGGAAATCTTTGGTTTTTTTGGGGGGTTTTTTGGTTGTTTTTTTTTTGGGGTTGGGGTTTTTTTTTTTTTTTTTTTTTTTTTTTTTTTTTTTTTGTGGAACTCCACCCTTAACTCAGATTTCCCACTCGGAAAATCAGAGCACACCAACATACCCTGAGTCAGTAATCCAAGATAACTGAACATAAACAGTAAAAAGCAAAACTGTAAATGTTTCATCTGTACTACCACTGCTGTATTTGTATTTATCAGGCTCTATCCATCTATAGCAAAAGCACTATACTGCATTGCTAGTGATGCCTGAATGGCTCCAACTTACTAAATCCTGTTTTTCCTCATTCTGTCTGGAATGTGCTAACTCAAGAGTGACATTACACCTTTCTGAGGTATCTGGATTCGTTCCCCAAAACAAAAGGTTCCTTAAAATTTCAGTCTTGTTATAAAAGTACAAAGTTTTTCTTTTTACAAAATCAATGTCATAGGTCCTTTATGCAAATAGCTGAGGCTATGCTGCTGAAATACGTTACCAGCTGGATAAATCACTTTCATCAACCTGTTATTTGTTATCAATGTAATGAACAGTAGCCTTTTATCTGGTTGTCCACATGACTTTTTCCCCATCTCGCTGAAGGATACAAACTCAATGTCTTTAAAATCAGTGCTGCTCTGTTTCTGTTCAGACAGTCCCAGTGAAATTTGGTTGATCAGACAATTCTCACACATACAAGTCCTGTGTTGGAATGCAGTGATTCATAGAAATGTGACATTTGAGAGTTTCAAACTCATTTATTAATCATATTAAATTGCATAAACCCTTCTTTAGGCTGAGGATATTCACTTATATCCATATTATCTCTCAAAGCTTGAAGTTGTGTGAGGACTGGAGCTAAGCAGCACTGATGGATTATTATGCTCAACTAAATTTAGTGTCTTGTCTTCTTTTCCCACCACCTGTCTTCCAATCCCTCCCTCAATCTATCTAGCCAAGCCCGTCAGAATGCACAGCACACAGAGTCCCTGCATCCATCCATCCCCAAGGAGTTCCAGCTAGACCTGGATATGATTGAGATGGACCAGGGTAGAGTGTGCGAGCTGCCGGACCTTGTCCAACATAAGCTGGATGAGCTGCTGGAGCCCATCATGATCCCTGAACCCAAGTAAACAACCTCAGTCCTGATAATTAAGCGCGCACACAAGCAACACAAACAAGAAGAAAGAAGTGAACATTTGTTGAGGTTTAATGCTGCTTTTGCAATTTTGTGTTCAAAGGATGCGTTCGGTCTCGCCACACTTTGATGAACTGCACAACAGCACGGCTTCCACCATCAACTTTGTCATCTCTCAGGTTGCGAGTGGTGACATCAACACCAGCATCCAGGCGCTGGCACAGGTAAACAAACATATTTTGCACAGAGCACATTTTCAACTGATTGGATATGAAATATTTAGTAAACTGTCAACCACCACTCGCAATAATCATTAATGAAGCAGAAGAGTTTCTTTAAAAAATACGGTGACTTTGCACTGCTAGGAAAACATGGCACAGGTCTTTCTTTTCCTCCCCTTCTTTTCAGGAATGGATATTTTCACATGATAGTCAGGATGTATTTATTTGTTTATTGACACAAGCACTACAAAGATACTTCTATCACAACTTGATGCATAAATGTTGGTGAATAAAAGTATAATGGTATCCCTGAACCCATGCTCAGTGTTCCCAAATAGCATTTCTCTCTAAATCTGAAGGATTTTACTTTCCTCTGCAGATTGATGAGGTACTGCGACAGGAGGACAAAGCGGAAGTGATGTCGGGACACATTGATCAGTTTCTTATTGCAACCATCATGCAGCTGAGGCTCATCAACAGCACGCACATGGCTGACGATCGGGTGGATAAGAAGGATATCATAAAGTTGTATAGCTGCATCATAGGAAACATGCTGTCTGTGAGTTGTGCCTACACAGTAATCAAATCTGTTAGCTTGATTTGAGAGGAGGATGCTGATGTCTTTATGGACCTCCTCTTGTTACTTTCTACTAGCTGTTCTCTATGGAGTCCCTGGCCAGAGAGGCATCTATGGGTGTGTTGAAGGACCTGATGCATGGTCTGATAACGTTGATGCTGGACAGCAGAGTGGAGGATGTAGAAGATGGAACACAGGTCATCAGGTCTGTCAACCTGCTTGTAATCAGAGTCCTGGAGAAGTCTGACCAGACCAACATGATCAGGTCAGTAAGAAGAAACTCCTCACTGCGATAACTTCAGCTAACTTCTGTGTGTGTATCTGTATTATTATTTCATTCTTTCTTTTACAGCTTTAAGTCCAGAGAGGTCAGTTTTGTGTTACTAAGGTGGGCGGCTGAATCACCATAATAACCTATTCTGAACACACAACCTGGTTGGGAGCCAGTTACATTCAGTGTTTCAGTTTACGATCAGCAGAAAGCGCCACAGTCTTCCATTTTATTTACACTAATAATTCATCATCAACATGTTTCCCTTTATCTTGCAGTTTTTCAGCAGGACCCTGCTGGAAAACCAACTGCACAGCTGATAAATGAGCCTTTTTTAGTTTCAAAGAGACAGATTTTGGGGTATTACCCAAAGTCTGAACTGCATCGATCCACGTGCTCAGTGTCCATGGTTACCATGGTTACCGCAGAAGCTGCTGTGAATTAAACAGCTGGCACTGCGCTAACTTGCGGGTGGGATGAGTGTTTGTTTTTCATTACAACAGAATTGTCTGACTTGGTTGACTTAAGTTAACTTTTAGTTTAGGAGTATCATAGATAACGCCCACGTGAGTGTGTCCTCAGAAATCTGGACTCGTGTGGACTTTCCAACGACATAGTGGTAACTGTACACCACAACACTGAAATAGACTATTACGGAAATTACTGCTAGCATCCAGAAATCTGATGTTTCATAGTTTCTAACAAGTCTTTGACAGTTAAACGTAACATGACCAAAACGCCAACATTAAAAATTTTTTTAAAAAAGCACACACCACACAAATCAGATGTTATTCTGATTTCATTTTTATTTTAGTAAACTCAGAAAATTCTAACAGAGAGCTGGTGCTTAGATTACCGCTGAATAAACATTTCTTTTAAAACAGATGATGTAATAATTTCTGGACAGGCTGGAGTCTTCAGTATCCACGAACAACGTGTTGGTTCAGATGCTTCTCTGCTTGTGATTTGAAATAGATTCTGGGATACCTGGCTGTCCCAAGTGGTAGGGCTGCTCAATGAATCGAATTTTAATCACAATTACGATCTGGGCTTTCAACGATCATTAAAAATGACTGAGCCGATTATTAGCCCCTCCCTCGTGCTTTACTCTCGCGCTGCTCCGTGTGGCAAATCGAGCGCACCTCTCTGCATTTCGAACACGTGTCACAACAATTAAGAGCAGCGGTCTCCAACCTTTTTTGCGCCACGGACCGGTTTATGCCCGACAATATTTTCATGGACCGGCCTTTAAGGTGTCGCGGATAAATACAACAAAATAAAACTAGTACCGGTACCGAAAAAAAGAAATTTATTCATAACACACGTGAAAAGACCCAGGAAAACCGAGTAAATGATAAAAATGATAACAAAATAACGCTGAAAACCGATTAAAAACCCTGAAAACTATACATTTCACACCTGAGCCTCAACTCTCGCGGCCCGGTACCAAACGACTCACGGACCGGTACCAGTCCGAGGCCCGGGGGTTGGGGACTGCTGATTAAGAGGACCCGAGGGAAGCTCGGAAAGCTAAACAGAAGTTATTTGGAGAGGAGAGTGACTGCCGTTGGTTGAAAAGAGGTAAAAAAAACTTCAGTTTCACGGGTGGCTGTAGCTCAGGTGGTAGAGCAGGTCATCTACTGATCGGAAGGTTGGTGGTTCGATTCCCGGCTTCCCCTAGTCTGCATGCCAAATATCCTTGGGCAAGATACTAACCCGAAATTGCTCTCCGATGCATTCATCGGAGTATGAATGTGTGTGAATGTCAGTTGTGCTTGTGCGAATGGGTGTGAATGGGTGAATGAACAAGTTGTGTAAAGCGCTTTGAGTGCTCAGAAGAGTGGAAAAGCGCTATATAAGAACTAGTCCATTTACCATTTCAGTGGTGTGGAAACATTATGGGTTCGCAGAGTCAGACGTGGATCAAGTAGACATAGTGTGTAAACTTTGCTACGGTGTCGTAGCTGCACCACAGAGCAACACTGCGAAGTTTACTAAACATAGATGTTTACATTTTTCATTTATTTTTATATTGCAAACATTTGCACTGTTATCAGTATTTGCACACTATTTTATATTAATTTTTGACAATCTTTAAAGTCATTATTCAATACATTGTTATTGTTAAATAAATATCGTCAAATAATCGAGATCTCAATTTCAGTGAAAATAATCGTGATTATCATTTTTGCCATAATCGAGCAGCCCTGCCAAATGGACACTACCACCAGTTCATAGCAATCGATTATCTCTGCTCGACCTGTCTTGACTTAATTTAATATTTGCTTCTTTGGACTTCAACATGTAAAACCTTTTGTCTTGTTCCTGTTTCTTTCATTTAAGGAACATTTTTAAATTGCTACAAATGGTCTCCTTATTCAACACATTTATGTCATTCATTTAGATTATTTTAGTGCTGGACTATTAACGCATTCTAGCATCACTTTCTCCTGAGATTTTTATTTATTTATTTATTTTTATTGAATTACTATTTGTTTTTAAACTACCAGTTGATATTGTGTTTACTGGCTGTTATAGTCCTTAATGTTCCTGTTTATTTTACTTGTTTTGTGTACGGGTGCTTTGTGACTGTTTTTCTGTGAAATTGACTTGACAAATAAACTTTACTTCTTTCCTTCCCGTCCCTTGGCAGTGCTCTGCTGGTGTTGCTTCAGGACACACTGGTCTCGACAGCTGGTTCCCCCATGGTCTCAGAGCTGGTCATGAAAGTAAGGGAACCTGATGTTAGTGCCAAACCTGCTGTCCACTAAAAATGCTTTAAACTGGACTTCTAACTCATGTTTATTTACATTCAGTGTTTGTGGAGGGTTATCCGCTTCCTCCCAGAGACCATCAACAACATAAACCTGGACCGGATCCTGCTGGATGTCCACAACTTCATGAAAGTTTTTCCCAAAGAGAAACTTAAGCAGCTCAAGAGCGATGTCCCACACAGGACCCTCAAGACGCTGCTACACACACTCTGCAAGCTCACCGGGGCAAAGGTAACACACACAGTAGCTGAGTGGTTAATACTAGCGCTTCACAGCAAAAATAAAAGTTGCTGTTTTGAATCCCTTGGTTGGCTTGGGTTCCATTTGTGGAGTTTGCATGCTCCCTTTAGAGTGCCATCTAAATGTATGGTTCAGTGCAACTTGTTGTCTAAAGAGCTTTGAATGGACACTAAAACAAGAAAAGCTCTTATAAAAGTTATATAAGAAAACTGCAATACCTGTTTAGTAACCCATACATAGGTCCAGGTCACATTATTTTACCATTCATTCATGCTTAATGCTTTTGATAAAGTTTTGAATTGGACTCTTTTTAAATGAGTATTTAAAATGTTCATTTATTGATGACTCTTTCCTATTGCTTTGTATTAATGATGATCAGATCCTTGACCACCTGTCGATGATTGAGAATCGTAACGAGTCTGAGTTGGAGGCCCATCTGAGGCGGGTAGTCAAACACTCTGGAAACCTGGCGGGACTCAAGAGTGACCGGAGCAACGAGAAGGGGGGACTGCGTATAGTAAGTAACGCATAAAACTCGGCAATGATTCTATAAATGGAGAATGTTCCATCAGAGTTGTGAGTTTGTTGAGCAGAATGCTGATTTACAAGTTAAATAAAATTCTACTTTTTCTTGTGTGAATATGTGTTTTATTCCTCCGGGGTTTTTTCTCTCTTCTCCTCCCCGGTGCTTTTCTTAGACGATCCAGTTTTTTACCATTTCTTCCTGCACTAAATGTGACGGCAGTGTTCAGGAAAAAGCATAATGTAGCAAATCCATTGAGTCCAGAGGGTTAAATAATTGAACTGTCAACTACTGAGTTACACTATCCTGATGTTTCTTTTGCAGGACGATCGGATGTCAAAGGCAAAGGTCAGTGACATTCTGTCTGAAATCTTCAAGAAGATCGGCTCCAAGGAGAACACTAAAGAGGTCAGCATCGCTCCTGTTTGAAAATCAAAGCAGCAGTGTAATTAATTTTGAAATACGTTTTATGATACTTTTGACCCTGGACAACAAAGTGAAGCATGAACACTCTCCTTTTCAGGGTTTGACAGAGTTATATGAGTACAAACAGAAGTACTCAGATGCAGACCTGGAACCGTTCCTCAAAAACACATCCCAGTTCTTCCAGAGTTACGTGGAGCGAGGCCTTCGCATGATTGAGTCTGAGAGAGAGGGGAAAACTCGAATCCAGACCACAGCAGGTACAGCTGTACCCCATGTTGTCATGGTGCTCTTTGGTTATTATCAATCAGGAATGTGTAGTAACATCTGTGTGTATGCTTCTCTGCAGTGATCCCTCAGCATGGTGTTGACTCCAGTCTGAGCAGCAACGAGGAGCTGAAGCCAGCTGTTTACTATGAAAGACTGAAGATTCTCAGACAAAGACAAGGCCTGGAAAACACTTCCAGGGTCAGTTGGTATTATTCATTTAGTAAAGTCACAATGCACTGATGAGCTACAGCTGCTTATCAAAGTAGTGTAGTGGCTATATTAATTTCTTAAAGTTCTCTCTTTTATACGAGAGAAGTACAGACGGACAAGCGCCTGTTTTTATGCGTTGTCATTAGCAACAACGACGATAAAACCATGGCTTGTCCGCTTGTTTATTTTCCACATAAACCTTTCACAATAAAGCTCAAGATCCTGTTGAGACTTTTCAAAATAAACTTAATCACGTGAAAGAGCAGACTGTTTACGGATGAGAATTAAAAAAAAGCCGCCAGGTGCTAAAAAATAAACCTTAGACTCAAACGTTAGAACAGGCTTTTCCCTGCAGCACGCCCTGTAATAAATACTCACAAAGAAAACGGCGGCCGTAACAACTTGTCTAAAAATGTATCGGTTAAAACACTCGACTCCAGCTATACAACGTGCAGCAGGAAACACTTCACGCAAGTCGAGCTGCCTGAGATTCACAGAATTTACAGAAAATGTCACATTTTTGTGATTTATATCGTTATCGGACGATAGATGTCTTAAATATTAGATTTTGGTCATATCACACAGCCCTAATTCCAGGATGAGTGTTTGTTAGTAGTGGTATGCAACCGAAGCTAACGTGTCTTTTCGCCCTCTGTCTCCCTCCACCAGCAACAGAGTGTTGGGGGAAGTGAGGATGAGGCTCAGCAGCGACCCACCATCTCCTCCCTGCTGTCCTCAAAGCCGTCAGTGGCATCATCCACCGATATGCTGCAAAGCAAGCTGTCACAGCTGAAAGAGTCGCGGGAGCTGTACATGCAGGAGCACAACGTTCACTCCCCGACACACACCAACACCCGCTCAGCTTCACCAGCTGCCAACCTGGATGACCTGAAGAAACGCCTAGAGAGGATAAAGAGTAAACGGCAGTGAAGCAGGAGCACCACATCATCTCATCCATTAACCTTGTGGAGTCCTCTAGTAAGAAATGGACCATCCACCTTTTTAACTCATGCTGTCTTTATATTGATGTTCTGCCGGAGGGAAAGAGAAGGACACAGGACCCCGCCTCAGATTTGAACCTGACTCCACCCACTGTGCCTGTATGTTGTTAGAAATAAAACGCACCCTGTAGAAACCATACAGGTGTTTTCAGCTACTGTTATCAGAATGTGAGTTATTGTGCATCAGAGTGAAAAGCTGAAGCCCTTCAGCAATATGAGAGGAGGGGCACTGGTGGTGTTGTAGTTGTTAGAGAATTAGGATCATGTACTTTGTTCTGTCTTTGCCCTCTATGTACACTCTGTATTATGAAGCTTCCTCAGCCACTTGTCTGCTCGTTTTTTTGTTTTGTATATATTGAACAGTTCAACACTTCTGTTGGCTGCAGGGGAAAATGTCAAGGACACAACAGTAGCAATATTCAGGTAGACGCCCAAAATGAGGTGCGTGACATGAGGTGAGTGCCCCCTATTGGTCATACATGGTTTCTGTGATTTCAGCTTTGCATCAGTTCCGTATGATTTTAAAGAATGTGTTCAACACAATGAATTAAATTTACCTCAGCAGGAAATCTGAGAAGATGCTCTTAAATTTTATTTGCAAAAGCCTTTAGTTTTTCCCCTTTTCTGCCTTAGTAACACTTTATATTCTGATGTGAATCCAGTTGTCAGGTTTCATTCTCCACCTCTGAATAGGAGATGTCATTACTGGGAGAGTGAAATTTGCTGGGACAGGCTGACTTACTGCTGCACTGCTCAAGAGTTTAGCTTCAGTAATGAGTCCAGGTCATATTGATTATAAATAGGAATTAATGTTATATTCAGCTGAAAGGATAACCTTCAAAAAATTAATGTACTTAAAACCATTGTTTCACATTAACGGTCATTAACTAAATTTCAACTGTATAGCTGCATGAAGTCAAGTAATAATAATAAAGGCTTTCTGTCCTCTGGCCCATGGTTGGCATCTCTAAGTGACACTGTAAAACTCCAGCACCTACTTTAATTAACGTGTCTAAAGTTTGTTTTTGGTTTTTTTTGTCAATTTCAGACTTGAAGATATTGTAAGTTAAGTTGCATTTATTCAGATTCTGATGGATTATCTGCATCTTCTTTAACCAGATACTCAGATGATGGGCTTTCAGAAAGTATCTGGTTTGTTTTGTGGCTTTTTCTTGAGCTTTGTTATCACAGGAAGAGCAAAAGTGTAACCAAAAACATTGGCTGGTCCACACTTCGGTATAGGGTTTTAACTACTAGATGTTCTCTATTAATCTGCAGGTTATTTTCTCATTTTAGTGTATGCAATGGTTGACCCATCAGAAAACAGTGGGAAAATGTTTCAAACTCTCATCAGCTTGCACTGAAGGACGGGCTGATCTCATAACGGTCTCCTTTTGTCCGGATCTCTAAAGTAGACTCCTCCAGTCCACTTATTAGTGGTTTTGTAAACTAAATGAATCAGATCCATTGTTTTAGTAACTCCATCTGTTTTTGTAGTCTTGCTTCAGAGTCTAGAAGCTACTGTTTTCCCCCTGAAATGGGTTGGAGCTGGTGTACAATTAATGGTGCAGTTTAAAAAAACAAAAAAGGCTTATTTTGTTGAAGGAAGGAAGTGACCGCTGAGAATTTTTCTTACATGTGTGCAGTTGTGTTGCGCTGTGCTGTGGGTTTACACTCAGCTGTAAATAATGTATGTAAAACTCTCCATTAACCTTTACTTAACAAACCGCAGCCATGAAGCCAGACTGCAGGGTGAACGTGGTTGCCACTGTAAAGTGCATTGTCCAAACTGTTGTTCAGCAGAAGGAAGCACTCTGTGTTTGTAGGCTGTAGGAGCATGGCATGAGCCTGTGATTTTTATGTTATTCTGTAAATAAAGTTTACATCAATTAAACTGCTTATTACATCTCTTATTTCCAGCCCTCGGCCAATGAAGATAACTAAGGCTGTTAAGTCATCTGTTCCATAGTTAATATTAAATACAAAAACGGATGCTGAGTAAGTATGTAATTCCTTAGCCATGCTTGTATAATATGTTGTGGAATTTATTTTTTTTTGTTTTTTCTGCCCTTAAAGGAGAAAATTTGTTATTTTAGAACTTCTGTATTTGTAGGAGTGAAAAGACTCATCAATGGTTCTTCTGGGTTTTTCCAAAATTCATTGTTATTTGGTCTATAAAATATTAATACCCTCCCTTTGGGAGGGGAAAATGGTTAAAGTACTATATGATATATAGTGACCACCAAATAACTGATTTTACAATGATGAACTTCACTTCTTTTTTTTGGAGACCTGAAATGTAAACACAAGCTATAAATAAAGTAGACCAACACAAAGATTGAGACATTCCAGGATCTGGACACAGACACACAGCAGGACAAAACAAGTGTAATGAGGAATTAAATTCAAATTTGGCAGCACTGAAAGTGAGAGAGAGAGAGACCTTTGACCTTTTAACTTGCCCCTCAATAATATGTGAAACACGATGTAAAATAGGATGTAATGTCAAAATGTTGCAACCATAAAACTTGAAAATGATCAATGATCCACACAAAGACAGCTTGAACAACCATAGGGTTGATATCTGATGACGGTTGATAACAACTTGGTTATATTCTTTGAAATGTGTAAATATAACCATTTCCCAGTTTGTATTTTGTGTGTATTATTTGTATGAGTGTGATTTTAGCACTGAATTATATGAAACCTGGCATCTGCAAAAAAGATTATTTGTAAAGAACTTGTTTTAGCGACCCCAGTCCCATTCACTAACATGGAGGAGTCAGGGTTTATGACCTATACTGCAGCCAGACACCTGGGGGCGACAGAAACGGTTTTGCTTCATTTTGGGAGAGCTGTTAGGTCGTCCATGTTTTCTACAGTGATTGGTCTCATCACAACAGGTCAATAGTTTCTTCTATTTTAAAAGATCTATGTATTTTGAATCAAAGTGATCCAATTTATCCACAGTCATTTTTCTGAAAACTGTATTAAATATTTTACCTCAAACTAAGTTAATCACTAAGAGAATAGCTGCTATGTTTGCAGTATGCGGTGTTAACATAATTTCTTTGTTTCCAGTATTCCTGCTGGTGAGCTACAGCAGGAATATAGCAATAAAATGTAAGGCTTAATAGAAGTTTTGCATTAGTTAAAACTTTTTCTTTATAAAGATTTGTTTATATTTCTGATTCAGGTACCTGGCAGCTGTTTACAGAAAACACATAAACCCATTCTATAAGCAGTTTTATACTTATTTTATACTTAAGTACTTTACTAGTATTTTACTTGTAATTAATTAATTTTACGGTAATGCCACACTGTAAGTAAAACAATGTAATTTTTACATAAGTGACTGCAAAAAATTGATACCTTGAAAATAAAAAACCCTGTAAGGCGCGGTAATATTATCAGCATCAGAAAATGTATGCACTCCTCTAACAGATGGCAACATTGATGTTATTAGTTGTACAGGTTCTGTGACCATTAAACACGTAATAAGTTCCATTCAGTTCAAAATCATATACTATAATATATTTTTTGTAATATGACAGTAAAAATAACACAAAGATTGCTCCCATTGGGAGCGTTCCAAAAGTTCATTTTGCTTCGGAAGATTCCTGACTGAGAGATGTGACCCGACTGTATCTGCATGGTGGTAAGAGTTGTTCAGTTCTCCAAATATTTAGGGAAAAAAGGAAGCACTTCAACGCTTCCTTTATTGCTTCCGTTAGCATAGGATACACTGAACCATCGTTTATGAAAAGGGAGGAGAAAATGCCGTCCCAAAATTCATTGTGATGGACCATTTGACCATTCGTGAAACCACTGACACAGCTGCGCAGATCATGCAAATGTTCACTGTAACTGAATATTTCATTTCATCCATAACTTCCAATTCATTTTATAGTTTTTAACAACAGTTCTGTATGATGGAGGAAGAATCTGTTTTGAGTCAACGTTACAGGATTTTCTTTGGCTGGGACAATAAAAGGGGGCTGTTCGTAACTTTTTACACACAGGGGGGCAGGACCGAGTGCAGCTGGATCATGGGAAGAGTTCTGCTGCTGTGAGCTTTCACACAATTATGGAAAATCATTTGGTGTTGCATTGTAATCCAGAAACTCTGTTATCATCTGAGCCATCCAAACCTCCAGAGTTCCTTTAATAGCACATTCACAGCTCAAAGCAGATTCATTTCACATTTAAAATGTGGCTCCAAGAAAAAGACTTTGTTGGTACACTGATGTGAGCAGATCAGAGCTCCAATCCTGCCAAACATGTGAGCGAGGCTGTAAAGTAGCACTTGAGGAGCTCGACCACACACCCTGCCCTCTCTTAGCAACCACAATTGAAATCTGTAAACACCTCACAAAGCTGCTTTTCTTATATTTCTCAGACCAATTTTCAGGGTTTTTTCTAATCTCCTAATCAGATGTACCAAAGGCTTCCCAAAGACTCCAAGCAGCTGAAATTTAACATCAAAAGAATGGCATTGTGAAGAAGGTTTGATTTGTAGTGGAGCTATATTGTTTGACGTGGTGAATGTCTTCTTCAAGCACTTGAAAAGACAAATACAATCGTAGCTTGCATAGAAAAATAAACGCTCTCAAGTGTTATTGCAAAAGATTAATGGCACTACTTCAAGATGGAACAAAGGGAAGCAACACACTGAGGCCTACTGGGAAAGTCTTAGAAGGGATGATCTGGCTGATAACCAGAGCAGGAAGCAGCAAGCTATTTTTACTGCCATGTTTTTTCAACAAAACCCACACTGATGGTGTTTTACCTCCAAGTTCAGAAATTTGACAACATTTTTAGTAAGTACAAGGAATAATTCTTGGGTTCATAGAGATGTGGAGACATTAGAGACCAGATGATGAAAGTTTTGAAGGAACTTGTGCGTCAGCTTGCATTATCCTGCTGAATGAGACTACAGTCCTCAGGGAGTACTGTTTCCAACTTCACTGGCACGACTGAAATTGACTATGACTGAAGTAGTGCTCACATAAACACCCGCTGATCTTATAGTGATTCCAACACACCTCATTACCCTCCAATCAAGCAGTGCTCTACTATTATATGCCATTTTTTTCTTCTCTCATAGTTTGAGTTTTGTGCTTGTATCTCTAATTTTTGGGGTTTTGTCTCTAATATTGTAGAGTCTTTACCTTAACATATAAAGTGCTTTGAGGAAACTGCTGTTGTGAATTGGTACTATACAAATAAATCCTAATTGAAGTGAAGTGATTTGAAATTAATCAGTTATCCAGTTCAGGGTCATCCTGGGACTGGAGTCTATCTATGGTGTTGAGATGAAATTGTTGAGATGAAAGTAAGTGGATCAATCACGCCTAAGGATAATTACTCTTACACTTTTCAGTCGCTATCCACAGCAGCCATTATCCACAACAGCCAATTAGTTTACTCGGCTTATTTACTTATTACACCCACAATTTCGTTGCTCTAACACACTGGGACGGATCACACACCGGCTCTTTGTCTACTGCAGCAAATTGACACTGAGTATTCGATCAACTTAGCGAACAGACAATTTAGATAATATCCAATATGCACACTTTGATTTAACAGGTGGTGCTTACCTTTATTTTAAAATGACCCGGGTCTCTGTTCGCCTTGCTGATCAAGCCCCCAGACTGCCCAATCTGTCTTCCTTAGCTTCCTATTGGAATCCCGGAGTGAGCCCCCAATTGTTAAATATCAACACTTGAACGAGTTCTTTTGATTCCTCAGAGGCATCTGATGGAAGACAAAACACTGCTCAGTAAACGATTTCATGCTTTACTCTCTTAAACAATTACTTCTAGACGGGAGATGCATCCTGCATGACACATTGCCGCGGATCTCAAAATGGTGGTGTACCCCTAACAGTTTTATTACAGACGCTCTCTCATTCTAGTTTGAACAACAGCATCTCAGTAACTTTCCACTAGAAGATGGTCCCCTGTTATCTACTTTTTCCCAGGCAAGCGTGAGCGAGAGTCTACAGCAGGGATAGGCAACTCCAGGCCTCGAGTGCCGGTGTCCTGCAGGTTTTAGATATCACCCTGGGTCAGCACACCTGAATCAAATGATTAGTTCATTACCAGGCCTCTGGAGAACTTCATGACATGTTGAGGAGAAAATTTAGCCATTTGAATCAGCTGCGTTGGATCAAGGACACATCTAAAACTTGCAGGACACCAGCACTCGAGGCCTGGAGTTGCCTACCTCTGGTCTACAGCATTCTACCCCCCAAGGACACATGGTCTAATGCCTTTTTTTTCCCCAGGGCCGTGTCAACTTAATACTACACTATATGGTTATATGGCATTTTAGTTAATATAAAGCAAATCATTTCATTTCAACAATGGTCGTAGAGCATAAGGCAGGTGCATTCTGCCAGTCCATTAGAAGGCTTAATAACAACCATCGTTAAATAAAATACATTCATAGCTAAATTAAATGTAGTTTAGTAAAATGATGATAACTTTTTAGCCTTACTGACCACTCAAAACACTTCACACAAAATAATATAATAATAATAATATATATTTTTAATATATATTTAAATAATCATATAAATATAAAAAATAATATTAACAATAATTTATATACATTTTATCATTTCATTGTTGTTAACAGAAAGAAAAACAATATTTACTGAAGTTTAATTAAATGTTAATGTACCATTTGTTTTAAATAATATTTTTTATAATTATTTTATGCAGCAGATGGCCGCCCCTCCCTCAGCCTGGTTCTTCCAGAGGTTTCTTGCTGTTACTGTTGCTCATACCAGGGGTCATCTGATTGTTGGGGTTTCTCTGTTTTCCTTTTATTGTTGTAGGTACAGTCTAAAGGGCCATGTGGCAACTGCTGTTGTGATTTGGCGCTATATAAATTAAACTGAATTGAACTAAAGCGAATTGAATTGGCTTGAATAACTATATATTAAAGTCTTGTAAAGTTAATATTACTAATGATTTTTCTTTTTACTTATGTGATAGACACAGAGCAGTGTCACCATTTATGTTTGTGCTGGTGTTTGTGTACACATAAACACATGGAAAAAGTAACGAGCTCTTTCAGGGGGAGGATGGAAGATGTTTTTATTAATTCTAAAACAACAAAACACCTGCTTATTTGTACTTATAAATTACCATTAAGTCTGAAAGCTAGTGAAAGCCACTCTGAAAACTGGTAATTGTGCTCCTCATGATGCCTTGTTTTAGTTGGTGACCAACTTTAATTAACAAGCGTAACTTGGTGACGTGTTTTTCATCTGCCTTTAGTTAGGCTTTGCTAAGTCTAACAACTGATCACTGTTTTGACAATAGTTATTATATATTTATATCTACGTGTCTCACAATAAGGCAAATCATAATTCTAATTTGGGGAATATAAAAAGCTAAAGGCAACAAAATGTTCTGTCATATTCCCTCGGTCTGAAGCCAGATTTTTCAATTTAGGGAATGTTTAGTGTGTTTAGTGCCATCTTGCCAGGGCCTTTCTGTGTGGTGTTTGCATTAGGGGTGGCCTATATATATCAAATATACTCCATATATCAGTTTTTCCATTTATGATGGTTAAAATGGCTTTATCTTAACCATCGAGTATAATTTGCCATGGTAATATTAATCTGTCTGCCTGTAATTTACTGAGTTTTTTTTTTCTTCTTCTACATGCTGCAAATGCAACATGAATGACACTGTTGGTCATCCATCCTTCCAGTATCATCTTCCTCTTTCCTCACTTTCTATGTGATGAATAACCACTCAAGGTAAATCATAATAACCCTGGAACATCCATACAAAACCTGATTAGACATGCTACTCTTTTCCTAATGAGCTGAAAACTATTGGACGAGTGTGTTTCTGTGTCCGTTGTGTATGTAGTTTGCTCCCTCTGTAACACCTTTGTGCCGTATTTTGCAACCTAGTTTCCAAAAAAGTTGGAATGCTGTGCAGAAAGCAAATAAAAAGAAAATGCAAAGATGTATAACTCCCATAAACACACACAAGCAAAACAGCAACTATGTGTTGCTGCATGTTGGTTTACAATCTAACTATGTGTGAACACTTAAACTATTATGAACAACTCTAATAGATTCTCTTCTCTATCCTAGCAAGACACATAAGTCTTATCAATTTTACAAATTAGATGGTCAAGCTACCCCCAAATATGGCTCATCAAATTGTGATGGTTGAGGCAGAAAAACAGAAACATGACCATTAATTTGGAATTGTGTTTTCATTGAGCAGCCATCCAGCAACAGTGAAGCTGAAGCAAATATCACCCAGTACCACAAGAGGGACCCCTTAGTATTTTCTGATCACCTAGAAAATAATGAGCTTTGTGTAGACTTTATATTATATATTATCATCTATAGTTGCTATTTAAAAACAAACAAACATGTAAGAAAAATGCAGAAATAAAATTGCCATAGGGATAACACTGTGCAGGACACTGGCTTAACTGTTTACTGGCTGTAATCCAGCTTTGAAAATTGCTTCTGAAAAAGTAGTCTTTTTAATTTAGCCTTTGAGACACTATTTCATGATTAAAACAAATAATTATATTATAATAATTCTTTTACGCCTCGGTAATAAAGGGGTAATAGTAGGGTAACAACGGGCAAACAAAAATGATCCTTTGTGATCCTATTTGGGGTTTTTCTGTTCTTAATAATTTCATGTGGCTAGCACCTATACCTCACAAGACATGAGAGCTCCAAATGTTTGAAAAAATAAGATGGTTTAAAAAACACAAAAGAAATTTCAACCTTTCAGTGACCTGTAATTTGGAAAATGTTCATAGTATGAAAGTGCACATTCCAAATATTGTTTTTGAAATAATACTTTTATTATACAAGGAAAATTTTATTATAACACCTGTTGGCATGCCTCGCCAAAATGTACCCACCTCAGTGTGTAATCCTGTAACAACTCCATGAAGGCTATCCTTGAGCTGTCAGTGGCATAAGTGCAATACTGCGGTCTAATCACCACAACACATTGAGTTAAACCTTCAAAAACCTTTTCCAACTGTCTGGTAAATACTTTGCGGGGTTTGAACAGCTTGTGCTGGAAGCAGCAGTGGCGAGGCTGCAGCTGAAAGCTGTGGCTGGTCAAAAACAGGAGGTGGGTATTGGATTACGCAGGTAATGAAGGTGATGGAGTCAACATATCTCCCAACTTGGAGATTTTTCATGTTTAAATGTCTTTTTAATTGTGCTTCTTGGAGAGCAAGAGAACTCAATTCAGTTCAATTCAATTTTATTTTATTTATACAGCGCCAAATCACAACAACAGGTGCCTCATGGCACTTTTTATTGTAAGGTGGACCCTAACCAACCACATCTAAGTCTTTGAAGAGCATTTACAATATATTTTGCATAAATTACAGTTAATGACCCCAAATGTGTTATTTCATACCTGTGATCACTTTAATTTAAAATACGTGTGTCACTTGTCAGTGCATGTGATTGTTTCTATATGACTATAATATTGATATGTGCATGTTTGTGTCATGCCTTCCCACCCTCTTTAATCCCTGAAATAGAGTGACGATCATGAAAAACCCTCCACCCTCCTCTACTTGGCCTTATGCCCAATTAATTCCTTTCACCTCAAATTATTATTCACATCATTCACTTCACAATCAAAAGCTGTATCCCCTCTTTCTTCTATTACCTCTCTCAATTATCCCATTCTTTTTCCATAGTCATAAGTGCTATTTTCCTAAGAAACACAGAGAAAAATGGATAGAGGCCCCTCCTACATAACCAGCTCCAGTTTGACTTCATCATCTGTTCTCCACACAGTTGGAGAAGAGTTTTGTTAAATATCTTATTACAATTTGATTCATTCACTTTAAACTCAGGATAAATGTTATATATGTTCACAAGACAACTTTTTAACTTGACAAAATATCATATATCATATCAGATATCATAACATATATTTTATAGTCTCAGTTTTCTATGGAGGCTGAACTGCACTTGTATATACTGTAAAGTACATAAATAATGCCAGACTGGGAGTGGGCTCCATCGGAAAAAATGTTGTCTGGAATATAAGAAGTATATGTAGTGATTCAAACTGCAGGGGAATCGGGGACCTGATCCTCAGGAGGGACCAATTTTTGACGCAGCGTGTTTTGGGGTTTGAAGGCCACAGAGATGCGGTGCTTAGAAAAAATGTGTCTCAACTGTTCTGATACTCCTAACACATACGGGATCACTAAGGGTTTTCACTTAGGCAGCAGTTGACCTGTTTATAATGTTGAGGAAACCTGCAGTCAGCTGAGACTGAAGAAGTCACTTGGATGAGTAATGAAACATTTCTCCCACTGAAAACGCTACGTCCTGATGAACACAATCAACTTTTTGGGATTTATTTATGATGATTGAGCATGCATCAAGTTTATTAGAAAAGACTGGATACATTTTCATATACAGATGATACCCAGCTTTATTTATATATGAGACTAAACAATGAACACCAATTAAACTACAGTTAAATTGCAGGCATGTCTTAACCTCCTAAGACCTGAACTCTTTCATGGCATTCATTTTTAATTTCTCTTTGCTATTTGGGCTGATTGGGACCTGATGAATGTAAAAACAAATCTTTTTACCTGATGTAGTTTCTGAGAAGAGGATATCAGGCCATGGTAGAGCAAAATTTAGTATTGTGGTCTAGGAAACCCAAAATTTGATGTCCACATACAGTGGGGCAAAAAGTATTTAGTCAGCCACCGATTGTGCAAGTTCCCCCACTTAAAATGATGACAGAGGTCAGTAATTTGCACCAGAGGTACACTTCAACTGTGAGAGACAGAATGTGAAAAAAAAATCCATGAATCCACATGGTAGGATTTGTAAAGAATTTATTCGTAAATTAGGGTGGAAAATAAGTATTTGGTCACCTCAAACAAGGAAAATCTCTGGCTCTCACAGACCTGTAACGTCTTCTGTAAGAAGCTTTTCTGTCCCCCACTCGTTACCTGTATGAATGGCACCTGTTTGAACTCATCATCTGTATAAAAGACACCTGTCCACAGCCTCAAACAGTCAGACTCCAAACTCCGCCATGGCCAAGACCAAAGAGCTTTCGAAGGACACCAGGAAAAGTATTGTAGACCTGCACCAGACTGGGAAGAGTGAATCTACAATAGGCAAGCAGCTTGGTGTGAAAAAATCAACTGTGGGAGCAATCATCAGAAAATGGAAGACATACAAGACCACTGATAATCTCCCTCGATCTGGGGCTCCACGCAAGATCTCATCCCGTGGGGTCAAAATGATCATGAGAACGGTGAGCAAAGATCCCAGAACCACACGGGGGGACCTGGTGAATGACCTGCAGAGAGCTGGGACCAAAGTAACAAAGGTCACCATCAGTAACACACTACAACGGCAGGGAATCAAATCCCGCAGTGCCAGACGTGTTCCGCTGCTGAAGCCAGTGCATGTCCAGGCCCGTCTGAAGTTTGCCAGAGAGCACATGGATGATACAGCAGAGGATTGGGAGAATGTCATGTGGTCAGATGAAACCAAAGTAGAACTTTTTGGTATAAACTCAACTCGTCGTGTTTGGAGGAAGAAGAATACTGAGTTGCATCCCAAGAACACCATACCTACTGTGAAGCATGGGGGTGGAAACATCATGCTATGGGGCTGTTTTTCTGCCAAGGGGACAGGACGACTGATCCGTGTTAAGGACAGAATGAATGGGGCCATGTATCGTGAGATTTTGAGCCAAAACCTCCTTCCATCAGTGAGAACTTTGAAGATGAAACGAGGCTGGGTCTTCCAACATGACAATGATCCAAAACACACCGCCCGGGCAACAAAGGAGTGGCTCCGTAAGAAGCATTTGAAAGTCCTGGAGTGGCCTAGCCAGTCTCCAGACCTCAACCCCATAGAAAATCTGTGGCGGGAGTTGAAAGTCCGTGTTGCTCGGCGACAGCCCCAAAACATCACTGCTCTCGAGAAGATCTGCATGGAGGAATGGGCCAAAATACCAGCTACTGTGTGTGCAAACCTGGTAAAGACCTATAGTAAACGTTTGACCTCTGTTATTGCCAACAAAGGTTATGTTACAAAGTATTGAGTTGTATTTTTGTTATTGACCAAATACTTATTTTCCACCCTGATTTACGAATAAATTCTTTACAAATCCTACCATGTGGATTCATGGATTTTTTTTCACATTCTGTCTCTCACAGTTGAAGTGTACCTCTGGTGCAAATTACTGACCTCTCTCATCATTTTAAGTGGGGGAACTTGCACAATCGGTGGCTGACTAAATACTTTTTTGCCCCACTGTATGTGGACGCCAGGTCCTAGGGGGTTAAAGAGTTAAAAAGCTGGATGACCTCTCATTTTCTGCCTTTAAAGTCAGACAAAACTGAGGTTATCGTAAAATCAAGCCAGATACTTACTCTAGATGGCATTACTTTGCTCTCCAGTAAGACTGTCAGGAATCTTTGAGTTATTTCTGATCAGAATATGCCCTTCAATATTCAATATTAAATATTAAATGTAGGACTGCTTTCTTGCATTTGCACAATATCTCTAAAATGAGAAACATCCTGTCTGAAAAACTAGTTAATTACACCAAACCCAGACTACTGCCCTTCATTGTTTTGCAGGCTGTTCTACAAGTTCCTTAAAAAGACTTCAGTTGATCCAGAATTCTGTAGTTACAGTACTGACAGGGACTAGAAAAAGAGACCATATTTCTCTCATATTAGCCCATATCTGTTTTAACTGGCTACTTGCTACCGTTTCTCTTCTCCCCATCTAACTAATGTCCTAAGAAACTCCTCTAACAGACCCAAAAATACAGGTATAAATAAGGCACACAAAAATACTATATTATATTATAATATTAGTATTTTTTCTTTCATTATTTATACCTTAAAAGTGTCAGTTTCAAAGTAATTCATTTTAGTCAACAATATTTAAACTCCATCTCATTTCATGTTTCCTTTCTGTTCACGTCGCCTCTTTAGTTTGAAGTTTTTCCTATAAGTTGTGGAATCCCTGCTAAGCCACGCTGAGCTGACCGATTATTCCTCTCGAGTTCTGCCTCTGCTGCTGCACTTTGAAGTCCCACATTCATTCTTCTGTCCTTCTATTGGTGTCTCTGTCGCTCACTCACAGCTAATACCATAATGATGTAAAAACGCAGAGGAGGAGGGGATTGAAATTAGAGCCCTATCTTTCTCTCTTGTTGTGTTTAATACCTCTTATTCTGAGAGCAGTCAGGACATAAGGGAGCTCTGAATGTGGGATAAGGTCACTCCATCTGCCACTGAGCATAACAGATGAAGGGAAAAGTGGCTCAAGTGAAGGAGTGTAATCTGTGAAAGAGGGCTAATATCAATGAAGTGAGATGTGAGATGAATAATAATAAAAAGAAACGGATTCTTGAGTTTTAATTAGAATGGGCCAAGAAATTCGACACAACCCTCTTCTTTGTTTAGCTTGAAGTTTAACGTGTTGGGAAACCTCAACAAGAGAAGAGCGTGCTGAAAGCAAATGAGAGGCTGTTTACAGATAAATCCATTACCATTTCTCATTAATCAATTAACCCATTCATTGATAAAGAAAAGACTAATTAACTCTTGGTTAAAAGGCCATAAGGGGTTTGTGTCAGGCGAGCAGCTGCAGAGTGGGAGAGTGTTGAGAGGACAGAGCAAAAAAGCACCTTAAAATATTCATTTTCTTCTATTTTAAAATGCCTCTTTTTTTCTAGGATGGATTGAGATGGCAGTAAAGACTTCTTTTTTTTTAAAGTAGAGACCTGTATAATATTCCTGTCTGTCCTTTTATAGGACATGCTAACTTGTGCATTGCCTCAAGAATGAGCAAATGACAATATAAAAGAGTGACGGCGTAACTCCAGTTCTTCCTATTACAATTTAAATGTTTTTTTACAATATTAAAATTTTCCATTTGTGTGGGCTACCATGTTGCACTTTTGGAGCCAGAGTCTGCATAGTAGTGACTTGAGTGTTATGTACTGTATGAAGTGGGCAGGATTGGAGGACCCAGAACGCAGACTCATAGCCAGAACTTAACTCAAAAAAGTTGATTCGGTTTATCTGGACGTAGCGTTTTCAGTGGGAGAAATGTTTCATCATCACCCAAGTGACTTCTTCAGTCTCAGCTGACTGCAGGTTTGCCCAATATTATAAACAGTACATTTTCATAGTGACTGAAACCAGCCCACTGAAGGAACAATGGGCTGTGAGGTCAGTTCCTTGATCATTAATATGCAAATCGTCATGACCATTGATCAACAACCACTGATCAAAGCTCACTGATCGATGGCCATGAGTACCATTCACAGAGAGTTGGGGAAATGCTGCAATCACAGCATTGTAAGATGGTGAAAGGTGTACCCTTAGGCTCCCTCCTCTATTCAGAGACTGTCTTTCCCTTTTCATGTAAGCTGTCATTGCACAACAGAACCAACTTTTTGGGATTTACTTACCTGGATGATTGAGCATGCATCAAGATGCTGGATGTAATAATACAAAGACCAGTGTGAAAGAAAGTAAAATAACAGGCAGAACACACAGTCGGAGAATGAGAGAGATCATAGGACAGAGACGCAGACAGAAAATATGAGAGGGAATCAGGGCAAAGAAGAAACACCTGGGGAACACAGCTGGCAACAATCTAACAGATGAGACAGGTGGAAGCAAAATTGAACGTACTGCACACCAGACAGCAGACTATCAAAGTAAAACAGGAAACATGGGGAGCGCACAGACACTGAGACGTAGAATAATGAATTCCAGCCAGGGAACAGAGGGAGGAGAGAGTGAGGGACGCGAGGGACGCGAGGCAGAATGAGAGAACAAGGGGTGAGACACAGAGTCCTTGAAAAATCCAAAGTTACTTTAAATAAGTGCTGTCAGCGTTAATCTCTTTAAAATGACATTAATGCCATAACCACATTAACGCGGCAACTCTCCATTAGCGAGTTAGCACGACGCTAACCCGTTAATGACCTAACCGCGCTAACTCGCTGACGGAGATCTGCCGCGTTAATGCGGTTATGGCATTAATGTCATTTTAACGAGATTAACGCTGACAGCACTAATTTAAATATCATTATTATCTGGAAATTAAATGTTGTCCATAAAGATTTTAACACTAGACTGCAGATGATTTTAAACTGAAGATCCATTACACTTACGAAGCACTCTCTTGCCTGGTAATATGGAAACTTTAAATAAAACAACAGGTTTCAAACACAGCAGCAGAAGGTTTCATAGAAGTGTAATTTGTTCTTTTCATTTAACAACAGGACCCAGAGTCCACATTATTATCAACAGATACCTTCACCCTGGGGGAAAATTGAGTAAGGGAGACCATCAAGGGTCTAGAGCAGGAGTGTCAAACATCCAGCCTGCAGGGCAGGAGTGGGACTTTATTTTGATCGGCACACCATGCAGCCAATCACATGCAAAGACTGACTGGAATCAGACATTCCAAGACAGCAAGTGTAGTGGTACAGGCCATAACTGCATTTCAGTGATATTGGAGACTGCAAAGCTGAGCGCAGGATTTAAAAATTAGGAGCAGAATAAAGTGATTCCTATTTTTATTTTCAGTCACTTTCCATTGTGGGTGACAAAAGATTTCAAACTAGTCCAGGCCTTAAACCTAATGTGTGTTCTCCCTAGTAGTAGGAAATCCATTAAAAATAAGGCTCATATAAAAACACTGAATTAAAAATCGCTTTCTTGAAAAAGAGTAAAGTTACAGTTCTGTACTGAATATTACATAAACTATATGCAAAGTGTCCTTGAATGGCAGAGATGCAGAAATGTGTGCATGTAGCACAGAGGCATGGCTCAGTGTGTCTAAATGAGTCTCACAGACCTGAATGTGCGCTTGAAGCCATTTATAATTCTTAACTTGTTTAAACTGCTGATCACCACACACAAGCACGTTCATAGGTTTATTTTCATAAGTTTTACAGCTTTTCCTACTGATAAAAACCTCCCTTATGGCCATTCATATTACACCAAGTAATTAGGCAATAAACCTGTTGGGGACGTGGTCGGTATCCTGGCATCCCCTTGGCTTGCTGCCTGCACGTTAAGGATTTTTCTGGTGGATGAAAGGCTTTGTTACTCGTGCCTTCAGGTCAGGGAACAGGTCCTGAGTGTCATTTGTGCAAAGACATGATGATGTGGTGCTTTGCATTTGGGTTTTGTTTTGTTTTGTTGTTATCTACATTCAGCTCTTCGTATTACTCTAATCATGTTTTTTTGTTTTTTTTGTTAAATACACTTACAAAAACTATTTCCTGTTAACTACATGCTCTGAATGCTGTGTCTTCAATTATTTCATGTAGTGTCTAACAAATGTTCTGTGGTGAATATATTTTCACTTACTGTGTGTATGATGTGAACACATTGTTTGGTTTTGAACACAGGATAACTGATAGTTTGATTTTAAGAAAAGTCTGGGGTTTTCTGAATGTACATTAAGATTTTTGTATTCGTGTTTAAGGTTTTGAGAAAATGGGTGGATGTTTCACAAATTGTTTTAGCAATACAGAAAAACTGTAATTGGTCAGTAATTTTAAGCCTGTTTTTTCCCAGGAACCAACTCAACGTACATTTTATATAACAAACCTGTGTTCAAAAAAATCTTAGAAATATGGTATCTAACCAGATTCTTACTCTGGATGGCATTACCTTGGCCTCCAGTAACGCTGTGAGGAACCTTGGAGTCATTTTTGACCAAGACATGTCCTTCAACGCACATATTAAACAAATATGTAAGACTGCTTTCTTCCATTTGCGCAACATCTCTAAAATTAGAAACATCCTGTCACAGAGCGACGCTGAAAAACTAGTTCATGCATTTATTACTTCCAGGCTGGACGACTGTAATTCATTATTATCAGGATGTCCAAAAACTCCCTGAAAACCCTTCAGTTGATCCAAAATGCTGCAGCAAGAGTCCTGACAGGGACTAGAAAGAGAGAGCAGATTTCTCCTGTTTTGGCTTTCCCTTTTTGGCTCCCTGTTAAATCCAGAATTGAATTCAAAATCCTGCTCCTCACAGACAAGGTCTTAAATAATCAGGCCCTTTGCTCTCACACTGCAGGCTTGTTGTTCCTAGAGTATTTAAAAGTAGAATGGGAGGCAGAGCCTTCAGTTTTCAGGCCCCTCTTCTGTGGAACCAGCTTCCAGTTTGGATTCAGGAGACAGACACTATCTCTACTTTTAAGATTACTCTTAAAACTTTCCTTTTTGTTAAATCATATAGTCAGGGCTGGATAAGGTGACCCTGAATCCTCCCTTAGTTATGCTGCAATAGACGTAGGCTGCTGGGGGACTGGAGTTTTTCCTTTTCCTTTTCAGTCACCTTTTTCAATCACCATGTGTTAACAAACCTCTCTGCATTGAATCATACCTGTTATTAACCTCTGTCTCTCTTCCACATCATGTCTTTATCCTGTCTTCCTTCTCTCACCCCAACCAATCGCAGCAGATGGCCGCTCCTCCCTGAGCCTGTAGGTTAGCAGCACTTGCAGTTTTAAATCACTTGATGTTTTTACACATTCATAGAAATCTTGCATTACAGTGCTTTTCCTAACACATTGCTGATTTGTTTGCAGCAAACGTGGTTCTTTCAGTCTATATTATAGACTTAATATACTTAATAACTGTTATTATTTTTTGTAAATGACAGTGTAATCTTGGCAGCACGGTGGTGCTGTGGTTAGCACTGTTGTCTCACAGCAAGAAGGTCCTGAGTTTTGACTCCACCATCTGGCGGGGGCCTTTCTATGTGGAGTTTGCATGTTCTCCCACGGTACTCTGGCTCCCTCCCACAGTCAAAATACTTTTAGTTAGTGGGCTTAGGTTAATTTAAAAACTTGATTGGGTAATTTGTGCTCAGTGTCTTTCACCTGGGCCACTTCAGTTGGAGGAGGCCGGGATTGAACCGTCCAAATAGCAGTTGTTTATTTATTATTTATAACTAATTAAAATATTTGAATTATACCATAAAATCTTAGCTTCTTACATCATTTGGCATTGTATATTACTTTAATGTTAAAAATATTAAATTATGCATTTTTTAACATAACTGTATTCTCAGTGTCTATTACAGATTCATTTGTCAGTGCTCTATGTTTGAAAATTCAGACATTTTAAGCTCCAGTCCAGTCACATTATGTGAGCAGATCTCCGACTAGGCCGGATATGACTGGATTAGCTGTTCCCTGCCCTTTGTACACCAGGACACCAGATCAAACCACACATGCGGCTATATATGTGCCTACACAATATGAGGTTATTGTGCATATGCTAAGATGTGCATGTACATGTAGGGAGCAGAAGGGCTGAACAACAACACAGAACAAAAAGAGAGAGGTGGGAAGCTGAGTAGTCACTCAGTCAGCCCCACCTCAGTCCTTCTAGGCTTGGACAGATGGCCAGATCAAAAGAGAAACATGAAGTTAAAATCAAAGGTGGGATTAGTTCTGAGTGAAAGAGGTGGGCATGGGACACTTTAGAAAGAGCCACGGGGGCTTGAGGAGATGATTTTCAGTGCTCAGAAGAGATCTTTTGCTTTGTAACCTGTATTCAAAATACAAAAGTAATTACTTTATTGGATTTTCAACTTGTTTTCTGGAAGGTTTTACTATAATTATCACAACAATACTTTGTATTTAGATGTAAATGTAAGGTTATTTCCAAGAAAATCCAAGCCTACAAATTCAAAGGAAAATCTGTTTGTTGGAATAACCGACTGGGTGATTATTCTAACACAACACATTAACACAGTACACAAACATTATATGGCTGAGATAAAGGAGCTTGGAGTCAGTGGGGTAGTTAGGTTGAACCACTGTGTTGCCCCTCAAATGAAATACCATTTTAATACATGGCAGATCCTGAGATATGCCCAGATGATTTTACTAAATATTTCAAATGAAATGCAATTTTAATATATTTAGTAAAATCATCTGTGCCACTTCACAGAAGGGCAAAAAATTCTGCCTGTTTTGTTGGTGCTATGAACACTATTGCAATAATGAGCCAATGACAGAAAGAAACCAAGGACTTAATGAAATCTTTATTTTTTCACTTATCAAAAGTTATTAAAACATCCCCCTTTCACAAATGAAAGATTTATTTTTGATGATAAGGAAACTCTTGGTGGGATTTCTGTTTAAAAACATAAAAAACATACAAACCTGTAACTAAACTTTAAAAAAAAAACAAAAAAAAAACCCAAAAACAACTCTTGCCATAGTTTAGTCCAAAATTAATCAGTCAATTTATTTTGTTTTTTTCCCAGGTTCCATCTGAAAAGATTAAGTTCTGTGTCATCAAATATCTCATGTGACGGTGTAATGTTTTCTCATAAAGACAAAAGAAATACTAAGAAAAAAGTACGCTGTCTATGACGCTTAAAACTGGGGTGTCAGTGGAAGTCTGTAGTTTTGAAGCTGTTGATTTTCCTTTCTTTTATATAGCTAATAGTAGTGTCTGTCATTTTTACTTGAATAAGTGTTCAAATAATCCGAATTATCCAGGTGACACTGTGGATAATGATCAGAATTTTATCATCTTTTTACAGCCTGTTCATCTGCATTTATAATATAAGTTAAATACATGGAAAGAAGAAATCTCAGATGTGTTCCCTTTCTTTTGAGTAACAACAAAGTGGTTTGAAAGTTTGAAGTTTTTTTGTCACGAATGTAAAGTCTATTAAAGCGTTTATGTTGGCACCAGTTTAGTTCAGCAGGTGAGCAGGCACACATGTGCCACATGGCCAGAAGGTAGCAGCCCGAATTTGAGTCCGACTTGCAGCCCTTTGCTGCCTCGAGATTTAACCCTCTCAGGCTCAAATTTAACTTTTTGATGTTAATGCACAACCAAGACCTGCAGTGGTACTTCTGAGCAAAGAAAACTCATAAAATATGTATGTGGGGTAATCAGTGGGGTAATCAGGTTGTTAGTTTTTAACTGTTGCAAATCGGCCACGCCTGCCTCGAGAGGGTTAAATATAAAGCGCAAATATATACTGACCCACTGACTTTACCTAAATCTAAAGTCCTAATCTGCAGTGTCTGGTGGGGTGCCTCCAAATTTTTTTCATAGGGGTGGGGATACAGCAAAAAAGAGGGGGTGTGCCTGATTAATATAACAGGTACTGTGTATTTTCTGACACTGACAAGTTTTTTCTTAGGTCTTTCTTTTTTGAGTCCTTCATATTGTTTCTGTTGTGGTTTTGAATCCCTAACCCAGAGACATCCCTGTGTCTCTCATGGGTGTCTCTGGGTCTTGGTTAATGTTTCTGTGAAGACTCTTTGCATACTGCTGCAAATTTGTCATATAAATGCTTTATATCTGTTCTTAAGGTGAGTATTTTACTGTAAATATTAAGTGTTTCAGGCCTTTTGTTACAAAATTAATGTCAGAAAAAGCGTGCTTGTGTTTTCATTCAGTCTTTTAATCTTCAAAACAAATTTAATCTTAATTTCCTTTATAAATGTTATTTTTTGTATGATTTCAATAACTGTTGCTAAATATTTGAAAGTGATTTTTTTCTATTAAGACAGAATTTCTTTGGCAAAATAGTTTTGTATTTGTTCACTGTGGAAAACCAAAAATGTAGAGCTCTTTAGATCTGTAGTAATCTGTAGATAAAAAGCAATATACATGAGCAACACAATCTCTCTGTGTGCTGATCCATGTGAGAACGCTTGTCCCTCAGCATATGCATATATTAGCCTAGCTACTGAAAAGGCAGAGTCCTTTTTCCCCTGTTATGCAAATAACACCAGCTCTTAAAATTGTATGAGTGAGAATTAAATGTGAATTAAATAATGCTTTGTTCTTTTCTTTCCATTCAAATCCCCACGCCATTGCCATGCCTGTTATGAGATTGACAAGACAAGAAGTGACATAAATACCATGGCCAGCATTCAATCCAATTATGTAGCGTGGCCCGCCTCAATACCTGCTATCCACGGAGTGCTGCATTGGCGTCCTTGTATTCAGAATGTCTAAGAAATAAGACTAGCTGCATTCATCTTCAAGCCTAGCACTGACCTTGCTCTCTTCTCCGCAGCTAGCTCTGAGTCATAGCCCTCAAGTCTATATTCAACCCCTCAGCCTAGCTTAATCCAGGCCTCTGGACAAGGACGCACCTTGTCCAGAGGCCTGGATTCACTGTGAACTACTCAAAGGGGCCAAGCCAGCTGGAGAAGTTATTAGCCATTTATAAAAATATGCACAGAGCACTAAGACAGGAACTGTTGTATATGTGGAAAATTTTTGTCTTTCTGTTCAATCAGTTTGCACATTTCGCAGGAAATCAGGTTTGGGCTGTGAGATGATTAAAAACTGATGATAATTTAGTACTGCATTATCAAAGAATTTATAAAGAGCAGTTGTGAGGAGATGGGTTATAAAGACTGATTTACTTTGCAATACTGGTCCTACTTTGCTGTGAGGAAACCACAAGATTTAATTATTACTTAAAGTAATTCATTATGTGTTTCCTAGAGTATTTTTTGCCATTTGATAGGAACAGTGTAGAAGGATGGGAAAGCAGAGAGAAAGAGAGAAAGACATGCAGCCAAGGGCGGCAGGTCAGACTCAAACCCAGGGCTAGTGCTCTACCACCGTACGGCATATGGTCACCCGTTCATTCCACTGACTAAACCAGCACCCACTTCTAGAGTATTTAAAAGTAGAATGGGGCCAGAACCTTCAAGTCTCAGGCCACTCTTCTATGGAACCAGCTTCCAGTTTGGATTCGGGAGACAGACAGCCTCTCTAGTTAGGGCTTGATCAGGTGGCAATGAATCCTCCCTTAGTTATGCTGCAATAGGTCCAGGGTGCTGAGATTACCACTCAGCATTTAATCCTTACTTATTCCAAAAAATGTGATTCTGTTCATCTGGACTTCAGTGGGAGAAATGTTTCATCACTCATCCAAGTGACTTTTTCAGCCTCAACTGACTGCAGGCTTCCCCAACCTTATAAACAGTACCTTTGCACAATGACTGAATGAATGAAAGAACAATGGGCTCTGAGGTCAGTTTCTTGATCATTAATATTCAAATTGTCATGACCTTTGATCAGCAACCACTAATCAAAGATCATTGAGTGGGTGAAACTGATAATAAGGAAGATGTTATAGTCTCTTCACAAGAAATTTATGATGCAATTAGAACATTAAAAGGCAATAAGGCTTGGGGATGGATAAGATATCTGCTGAACATTTAAAATTTGCTAGTAGAAAACTTTGTTTTACTGGTTCTTAGTACATGGAATTCTGCCCGATTCAATTCTATCGCCTATGTTAGTGCCCAAGGTAAAAGAAAAAACTGCCAAAATAAACAACAGGGATAATTATCGGCCTATAACACTATCTAGTATTTTGTCAAAGGTCTTTTAAAGGACTATTTTAAACAGAATAGAACATTTTGTCTTTACCTCTGATAACCAGTTCAGTTTTAAATCTAAGCAGACGTGTATTTTTGCCTTGAAGGAGATTGGGAATTTGTATAACAGGCGCAATGCCACAATTTTTATGTGTTTTATTGAAGCATCTCTTAAAGCATCTAATCATGTAAATTGTGAAAAGTTATTTTATAAGTTATACAACTGAAGGGTTCCTAAATCTTTGGTAAGAATTTTGTCCTTTTGGTATGCTAGCCAAATGTTTGTTAGTGTTGATGTACCCACTCGTCATGCTATATTGTACACATATCTCATGTACACTTGTAAATATAATTTTATCTCTGACTGATCCTGCATTAAGTACAGTTACATTTTATTCAAAGTTGTGTAATTATTGGTGTTTTAGCCTTCATGTAAATTTGTGACGCCCTGCATTTTATTTTATTTTATTTTTTCTTTCTCTTCTTATTTTCAAGAAATCCCCTGACCTCCATTTAGTCTTTACATTCATAGATTTGTCAGTCTTTCCATAAATATTATGGCCACATCCATCTAATACGCTTGGGTTAAGTTTCCTTAACAATAATGTATTAATCCTTTATTTATCCAGGTAAAAAATCTCATTGAGATTAAAAATCTCATTTCCAAGAGAGACCTGGCACCATGGCAACAATAATAATAATCTCTATAAATGGATATCTGCATATGAATATGGCAAACCTGCAGACAAGAGGTAGGATCTATAGTGCTGGGATCATTCTAGTTTGCATTTATAGTCAACTTGTAGTCAGACTTCTAGTTTCCAATCAAGTTTTGGCTAATGTAATGTATTTGTATTTATATAGTGTTTTTCTTGTCTTATTCACCTCTACAAATCCGTATTGAATAAAGGCTCTTTGAAGAAAGAATACGCAGAGCAGAGGGTCTCAGATTGGAGTCGAACCCAAGCCACTGCATTTTTTTCTGCAACACATGGTCACCTGAGCAGTCACATTTTTAACCATACACTGCTTTATTCTATACACCGCTATACACTACTGTCACGTGACCCAACTGACTTCAAGTGTTTTATCTAGCTCACATCTCTGACCGATTTAGAATCACTTAATCTAACATGAATGTGTTTGGGACTGTGGGAGGAAATCAGAATACCCAGAGGAAACCCACACAGGCACAGTGAGAACCAACAATGTCCACACATATAGCCCACAGCTGGTTGGCCTTCTTGCTGTGAGGCAACACAGGTAATCACCACACAACCGCAGCATTTGAGAGTGAGAATAAGATTGCCTTTTGGCAAATGCAATCCCTTTTTTGGTTTACACAGCAGGCAACAAAAGCAATCTAGGAAAGCAATCTTGAAACCATCATCTAATGACTCTTATCAAAGTTGTTTATTTGCTTTGTTAAATTTATATTTATTTGAAAATACTGACTAAAGTAGCTATCTGGCTGGGGGCAGTGTGGAATGCAAAGTTTGCATGTTTGGGTACTCCAGCTTTCTCCCACAGTCTAAAGACTTGGAGATAAATTATCTGAATTTCAGGAGCGGGAACATGCCTCCAAACAGCAAGTAACTAAACTCAGAATCGCTAACAGACAAAAAACTTGACAAGAAAGCACAGTGGATATCATCAAATTAACACCAAAAACAGAACCCAGAAAGCTAAAACTAAGGAGGGCTGAAATTTAAATGCTAAGCACAGAGTAAAAGCCAAACAACAAAGAACAAATGATAAAACACTAAGACATTAGAACTATGCAGAGAACCCAAAACTGGAACTCAGACCTCAGACTCAGAATCAAAACCCCCCAATAGTCCAAACACAGAAACGCTGGGGCAACGACCCAGGACCACGACACAGTGCTCTGGCTGTGAGCCTTGCAAAAGTGTCTGAAGTTTTAGCAAAATAATTTTTTTATGATTTAACAAATAAACAATACTGTATTTCTCACCACACAGAATCAAAGTAATTGACCACCACTCATCTGTAATGTATACTAAACTGTTTACTTGTGATTTCTGATGTCCAAATTATTTTTTACCAGGATGTCTTTGGCAGAGATGGGCAGTAACGCGTTACTGTAATCTGATTACTTTTTTCAAGTAACGAGTAAAGTAAGGGATTACTATTGCAAAAACGGTAATTAGATTACCATTACTTTCCCGTAGTAACGCTGCGTTACTGCGTTACTAAAACCGTGATTTTTTTTTTTTTTGCGAGAATGTCTCACGACAGTGACGTAAGCGAGTGCACCGTTAGTGACAACAGCTGTGTGCAGATCAACAATGGATCACATATCAATTGTGGGAGAGAGTATGAGCGTGCAGCGTTTAAAGCGTGGAAGTACTGACCTTACTTTGAGTTTGATTCCATAAAAAGTGACAAAAACATTAGTGTCCGTTGTGCGTGGGAAGAAAACTTCTTTTTACAGCGAAAAAACCCCCTAAACTTCCAAACAAGCACGGAGTGCGCTACGACGTAATGGGAAACTCACAGAGAAACTCGCGGATTCCTCAACTGACCGCTGCGGCACACCTGCACCAGGGTAAACCTCTGCCTACCTCTAGTCCTGCTTTACAGGTGAAAATAGAGCAACAGGACCGCTGAGTCTTTGACTTTATTTATTTTCTGCTGTGTTTTACTTGCATCTATTTGAAAGACTGAGTGTAAACACAAAAAATATTTTATTTTCTGTGCTGGAATGTGCAGAAAATAGGTTTAAATGTTAAACTAATTTATTCAAGTCAGAGAATGTTGCATATAATTAAATTTTTGCTTGATGCATAAAGTTAAAAGATTAAAACTAATAAAACAAGTTAAAAAAGAGACTTTTCCATTTGATTACATTTTGTATGATGGATTATGTAGAAAAAGTAGAATTGGGCTGAAAGATCTATCGCTTTATCACCTCTTCAGGTTGTAAATCGTGTTTTTAAAAAGTAACTAAGTAACTAAGTAATTAATTACTTTTGAAAATAAGTAATCAGTAAAGTAACGGGATTACTTTTTGGGGAAGTAATCAGTAATTAGTTACTGATTACTTTTTTCAAGTAACTTGACCAACACTGGTCTTTGGTAGTAACTGTTATACACAAACAGACAATGCTTTAGGAGCTCAAAAACAAAGAAAAACAGAATAAGTGTCTAAATATTGAGAAAAAAAATAGAGATATAGAAAATAGGAAAAAAATGAAATAAAATTCATGTCATGATAGAGAAATAGACAAAAATTTGACCAGAAATTAAGTTTGTTCCAGTTTGTTCCAAAATTGAGAAAAATAGGTAAATGGGACTAAAACAGAGACAGAAAACCATTCACATTTACAGCCATACATAGTTTAGAATTGCCAATTAACCTAAACCCACTAACTGCATGTTTTTGGACCGTGGGAAGAAGTCTGGGCACCCAGAGGAAATCCACACAGGTACAGGGAGAACATATTATTTTCACCAATTTAATTCTGAAATGACAGCAACACCCTTGGAGATGCCCAACATTAATATTCCCACATTCATGGAAAGATTCAGAAAAAAAAATGAACTCAGCTATTTTAACTGTTTCTTTGATATGATGTTAATTACACTGAAGCAGGTGTTTAGTACATGTACACATTACCTACCTACAATGCAGCGGTGCTCTCAGTACGCTAGTCTGGTTTGCTTTGGTTCTGAAGAAACACTGTCCAGTGCAATGATGTAAACACTGGGTCGCGTTCCTAATTCCACTGAAAAAAACAAAATCTAAACTCAGTTTGACAGCTAAGTTGATCCCCCTCCTCATTTCCCCAGTAGAGCTTGGCTTGTGTTTTCACCCCTTTTAATCTCAGGCATTTACAAGCACCCCTCTAAACAACCTACCAGGTGTGTTAAGCCTCCTGCTGAAGGGCTGTAGAATGTTGAGACTCCAATATGATTAGTGCAAAATGGGCTGTGAATAGAAGAATGAAAGCTTTTATAATGTGAAAGACTGTTAGCACAGTGATGTGCTGGTCTGAGCTCCCATGACCAATCTACAACTAATGAGCATTCAGTGAGCGTGCCCTGTGTCACAAGTGTGATGGAGACACTGAGGCAAGAATTTCTCATATTTGTCAGTAACATGAGCTAAGTGCTTTGGTCAAGTTTTGATTTTATTGTATGAATTCAATACGCCAAGAACATTTGTACACTGTCTTCTGGTTGATAGAAATTCATGGGGCTGGACAATAGTAAGTGAGGATTTTATAGTGAGATGTTTATTTTATGTCTGTGAAGGTTCTCAGTCGTCCTTAGTCTAAGGAGCTTTTTGTGAAATCTGTTTACCTGCTCTCATTTGCTGTTTTAGCTCTTTGGCAGTTGTTGAAATAGTTTTGTGAGCTTTAGACTGAGATTCTGACCTTTATGACAAAATGCATCTATACTTAAAAATTGATTCAGTCCCTACTCCCGAGTGCCAGTGATTCTTCTCCAAAATGGTGCAGCTCAGTTGGTATTTACAATTTGTAAATCATTCCATAATCCAATTTGTCTGCTGCTCAGCCACTCCCTTAAATAATGGCTCTTGACAGGGTCATTGCAGGCAGGTGTGTGATTGCCAGCAGGTGTATGTAACAAAAATTTCAAAAAGTTCCGCCACTGCACAAAAACTAGCACACACAGACACACATGCACGTGTTTTCTTGTCTTCCACAGCATGTCTTTGTCCTGTCTTCATCCTTACCTTACCTTGCAATATAAAGTATCTTGATGCAACAATGTATATAAATAAAACTGAACTGAATTGTTTGCTTTAGGATTTCATTGTTGCTATGTGCAGATGTTGTAGCCCTGTCGGCTTATCAAGTCACAGTGTACAACCACAGTAGACAGATGTTGTTAACCTCATTATCAAGTAAATTTCATGACACACACACACACAAAACACAACAAGACTGCTGATTTGTTTATTTGCATTTTTTTCTCTTCCAGGTGCTGTTTGTTTATTTTATGTTTTTTTCGCACAGGTTCAGAGGTTGGTGACCCGTTGTGCTTTTTTTCTTATGGTATTTCTTCTTTTTTCATCCACTTTCTTTTTTCTTTCTGTCTTTTTTCAGCTCTGACATTGTTATTTTCCACATGCATCAATGTAAATAATAATAACATAAATAATACATAAATAGATAAATAAAAGAAAAAAAAAAGCAAGGAGAGTTTATAGAGTGTTTCTTGGAAAAACGTGTTTGGCACAACAGTGCATTCGGATCATAAGTCTAAATGCAAAAGCTGCAAGAGGCTTTAAAAAAGGCTCAATCGTGTTGATTATGTTGTTTTTTCCAAACTAAGTTAAAGAACAATTTGTACCAAAGCAGATGAGAGGATATTTTTCTCTGTCATTTTACTTTAATTATAGCTGTCACCAAAATGTAAATGTAATGGTGAAACAGAATTTACAACCCAACAAAAGTTGATTTATAATCACTTTATAACAATGTTCTAACTGAATATAGTCTGCTGTCGGCCATTGACGGTAACATGCCTTTGATTTGCTCTCTATAGCACTCCTACTGTAAACAAACAACCATGATTATTGGACCAGAATAGGAAACTGAGATGTTACATGAGCTCCTGGCTTGCAACTAACATACACCAGCAGACATTCAGCTCAGAAAGGTAAAATTAGCTAATATTCTCTAACAATCTAGTCCAAAAAGGTAACATTTTTAGGCTGTTTAGAGAACAAACCAACACTTTTTTCTTCTTTTTTCTTTTTTGTTACTTCACAGCAATGGCCTGCATTAACAGAACAATCTGCATTTTTCCTGGCTAATGCTTACAGGTAAAATGTGTTCCGAAACTGAATAACAGATATGCCTCTTCATCTCCTTTTTTGTGGGGACATCTTATTTATCAATTACAAGCCACTGTGTAGATGTTGGCGCAGGCGTGAGTGCATTAGTAATACCCTGACATCAAGAACACTGGACTTGAGTTGTAACCTCTACTGGCTCCAGCAGAGAAACTGGAATATAACATTTGAAAAGTTTTATTTTTAGAGGTCCTGTGATGAAATTTATGGGTGTTTGAGCACTCCCATAAAGGGTGTAAACTCTCCAATGAGACAGAGAGATGGGCTGAGGGTTGAACTTGTCCGCGCGCACACGTTCGTGCACAAGTGTGTGCGTTTTTGTTTGTGGAATCGGTATAAAACCCTACGAGGACGAAGAGCCACCGAGCAGGTCGCTGGACTTCCCTATTTCTCCTGAAGAAATCTCTGCTGGACAACAGGAATTTTGTTGGGACAACTATGATGTTTCCCTGCGCTGCTCTGTCGCCTACTCTTTACCCGGGTTTCCTGCGTGTCCCTGCTACTCTCTCCGCGTCACTGAGCGAATCGGCGGCTCAGGGAAGAGGAACCGGCTTTCTGGTAGAAGATCACATAAGCCAACATGTCGGCTACATACATCGAACTTTCTCGTCCCTTAGTTCCGGAGACATTCTGCCGTTCAGTGCGGGGTCAAGGTCCTTTCCACGTACAACAGAACCAAGCACGGAGACATCCGGTCAACTCAGCCGCAGCAGCCCCCGATCTGTGTACGCAGCCAGCCCGGACTACCTGAAGTTCGGCGTCGGTACGATCCTGGCACCTTCTACATGGAGTCGTGAGTTTCTGATACCGATCTCTTTCTTTGCCCTTCTCTCCATAAATTTAACATATATATTTACACACACACACACACACACACACACACACACACACACGGGAGATCTGTTTTGACTTATCGGAGACTTGAAAAGTGCTGTTAGTTGAAGTGAATTAGCATAAAAATATTTATTATTATTATTGTCTTATGATTTTTTTTTTATTTCTACAAACAATTAGCAGTGTATTTCACTACCACGTAATTATAAGTAAAGAAAATGGTGAAAGTAGCGGTGACGAATTCAGGCCTTCATTCAAAAGTAAAAGCAAAGTTTTTAACTTTTAACCAATTTAATGAAAGTTAAGCAATGGACACGTGAACACCAATCGTCCAATACAGTCGTCTGATGAGGTTAGATCTGAGCTGCCCTTTCAGTGGCACTGCTATTAACAGTCATCTGTGTATATACATCTCTTTTCATGTTAAAATCCTAATCTGTCTGTGGATGCGAATCTGTTTTCTGTTTCCAGTCCAGAATCTTCAGACAAAGTCGCTCTCTCTGCCTTTTTTAGACAGAAGCCTTTATCCTTACATCAGAGCCTCTGATTTCACAGGTAGGTGGACTAGGAATGTTTATGTTGTCTTTTTAAACAAAGGATTTTTGATTTTGATTTGTGCAGCTTGTAAACTACTACATAATGTGTGTGATTTGAAGATATAAGGGAGAAAACATGACTTTGACTCTTGACTCATAATCACATTTACTTTCTGATGGGCTCTAACTAAAGGATACTTGATGTCTACTTAAAGTGTTTTGATTGTTCAGTGAGAAAAGAAATGTATTCACTTTGTTACCATATTCACACGCACATCATATGGCTACAAACAGACACTAAATGAAATGAAATGCCTGGAAAATAATGGGCCTGGATTTTTTGCATTTCATGATCCTTTGGCATCGGCGCCTCCAAAGAAATTATTTAATATTAGAGATGTTGACATATAGTTTTGTAGTTAACTGATATCAGGCTGATATTTACCTATGGAAATATCACATCCATTTTCCAAGATACTGTGATGCAGAGATGAAAGATTTTAGAACACCTCAGTTATTCATGGAGAATTCTTCCCTGTAACATTTGGGAGTATAATCTTATGCAATCAGTTATAGCCAACTAAAATAAGAAGGCTTTAAATTAAAATTATGGCACCAAATATTTGTGCTAATAATATGTAATTGATTTTATTCACACAGAATTGGTGTCTTTTGTTTATTCAGTTTAATTTAATGTAATGTATCCCTTCTTTCCATTTATTTTGAGTAATAAAGATGGTATTAATTAAATTAAAGAGGTAGGCCAGATTCAGATGCCTCAATCATTAGAGCTGGTTCCTTTCAGTGTAGAGAAACAGTGGCTCTGATCTGACCTTCAAATGACAAAGTTCCTCACCCTTTTCTCCAAATGTGAAACTAATCTCTGATGCATGTACCCACAATCATATTATTTTAATTATTACCCACAGTGTCTGGTCTTAAGTTAGGGTAGCAACATAGACTGACTAGTCTATTGACAGCTTCATCAAATCTCTCTCTACTATAACACACCAATGCAGTGGCGCTGCACTAGCACTCATTCCCCTGTTACACTCTTTGCCCAAGCTAACAAGCCAGCTTAGTTATGTGCATCCAGATACTACAATGATATCAGATGATACTGAGTGACTGATGAATTTACTTTTAATTGTTTTGCTAAAAAAGACCAACTGACACATGTAGCAAACTGGTTGCAAATTAATAAAACTGCCTCAAAGCCACATGTGTCAGTTTATTCCTTTTCAGCAGTACACTTAAAAGGAGACACCCTTTAATGCAGCCATTCACACCGACTGTGTAATTTCACTGGACAAATGTGCGGCATTTCCAATACTATTTTACTTCAGACACACTGCTAGATGATACTCTGGGTCTCCGAAATGATTTCTCTGCCTCCTCAGATGTGGTCTGAACTCTGCCAACAAAGGCTCAAACTGCCCCATTGGCGTCCTGAAATATGTGTGAAAGTGGCTTTGATACACCTTCAACTCCTGGATCAAACTATGACATTTTCAACTGCTGCTGCCTTCTCATGAGAATTCCAGAACAGGATGAACGCAAAATCTCTGCTTTTTACTTTTCTTTCCTTTTTTGAAAACATCAGCACCAGAACCATCATCGGTTAATGTCGAACTTTTTTTAGGATGAATTTTCAACAGAAATGCAACATGTTTAGTGTGTAAATCCATTATAAGGCAAGTTTAGATCTGGAAAACTTGGGAGTTTGTGTTGGTTTTTTTACAACACGTTAGCTGTCTAATGGTCCAAAAAGCCTTAACCTCCTAAGACCTGAACTCTTCCACTGCATGCATTTTTAATTTCTCTTTGATATTTGGGCATATATTTGTAAAAACAAATAATTACCAGATTTTTTTTTCACCTTATTTTTGTTTTTAAGAAAAATAAGAGCCACATATGAGGATATTTGTTTAAAATTTTGATAGAACAGTGTCAGTATAATGTCCTCGTAAGTGGATATCAGGCCCTTGTAGAGCAAAATTGAGTATTTTGGTCTAAATAACCCAAAATGCATGCATGAACTTGAGTTACATAATGATCGGGTTGGCTGTAGCTCAGGAGGTAGAGCAGGTCATCTACTAATCGAAAGGTTGGTGGTTTGATCCCTGGCTGATCCAGTTTGCATGCCAAATATCCTTGGGCAAGATACTAACCCGAAGTTGTTCTCTGATTCTTCCATCTGGCTGTGTGAATGTTAGATAGAAAACACTTAAGCATGGGAAAAATTGCCGGTATGAATGGGTGAACGAGGCATTTTGTGCTCAAGTGCTTTGAGTGTTTAGGTAGAAAAGTGCTATATAATAAACAGTCAGTTTACCATAATACATAAAAACAGTACACCATTACACAATTGCAGTTCTGGTACACAACATTCCTTTGTCATAAAGCCGACAAGTCTTCCAGCTAAGTTGCATTGGTTGTTAGTACCAACCATCTGAATTTCAGAGGCGCACATGGAGTGGTGATAGCACAAATACACGTGCCTTTATACCACAATACTAAAGTTGAAGTCTCATGTGTTTTTGTTTGGTTTGTTTTTCTTCTTCTTTCTCCTCATTATCTATTATTCTACTCATTATATATTATTTAGTAGACAATCATTATTTAATTTTAAAAATGCCCTTTTACAGTTTACAAAACCAAATTTTTCTGGGTAACGAGTTCTGACCCATCCAAAGGCTATGACACCAGCTGGGATTTTACATGCTCTTATTCACATAACTGCATGAGGGCACTTGATTTTTAAATGTTAGTAGTTGATTTTATTTTGTTGGTAGTTGTAATACAATGACAAAAGATGTACCCTTAGGCCCCCTCCTCAATTCGGAGATGGTTTTCTCTTTTCACATCACCTCCTTGACTTGAAACAAGAAACCACTGTGAACTTGAAGGCTCGTTAAAGTCAGCGCTGTAGTTCAGACATTTGCTCTGCTGCTCTGACTGTAATGAACTGAAGCAGGTTCAGTCCTGTAGCTGAAGATGAGACATTGAAATGGTCTTTATAAGAAACAGAGAAATGTCACTGGTCTGTTCAGTCACTAACTAATTACCATTACTCTGTTTTTTTTTATGAGTATTATACTGTAAGAGCAACAAGCTGGACTCTTGTTCAGCTCCTGTGCAGAGGTTATTATTAAATATGTGCAAACAGCAGCATCTTTTCTCACTCTCCACATCTGTAAGCACAGTAACACCACATTTAAAAAACCCAAACACTTCAACAACCCCCCATTAACGGCGGATTTAACATAGTTTTAACGGAAGATGAATAACTGAGGACTGAAAATGTTTCTGTAGTATTGTTCACTCAAACTGCCTGTAAAATAAGTTCCAGGTTCTGATATCTCAGTTTGTCACTAACACAGCTTATGTATACAAAGTAAAAGAAGCTGGATTAAAATAACAGTGCCTAATATTTATGTAGTCAAAATCTATGTTGAATTTTTCCTCTGATGAATTTTACAGCACAGATTCTGTAGTTTTATTTATAGATTTTTTTAAAGAGTTTTTTTTTTACCTGAATATTTGAAACCAAGTTTGGATTATTCTTAATGAGGTATTGTTTACAACGTTACATGTGCAGTGCTCTGAGGAGCTACCCTCAGATTCAGACCTCAGCATCACCCAGTGACAACAGACAAATCTTCCTATATGTTCACTTTGTATTCTAATTTTTAAAAAGCGTAAAGACTAAAGTACCACATTGCGTGCTGTCAGTGAAAGCTGCAATTGTTTTATTGATAACATTAAAAACAAAGAGTCAAAGGGATTAATCATCCATGTAACTGTGTCACTATATAGGAGCGTAAGCAATTACTTAGTTTGGTGTTTTAAGAAAGCTGCTGATCTCAGACCTGAGACTAGTCATCTGCATGAAGAAGACTTGAAATTTTCCCTGACAGCACGTAATAAAACCTGATGGCAGGTCAAAGGTTAGTTTGTATGTTGAATTTAAAAGTTTTATCTGGAATTCTCTTACTGTGTTCTTCCGGGAGTGTGTTAATTTAAGGTAAAGTAATTCGGTCATTTTGTACCAGAGTAATCAGAGAGGAAAATATACTGTTTAATATATATATTTTTTTAAATATATAACTTTCTACAGGACTGCATAGAACATTATTATTTAAAAGTCAAGAGCCTCTGTGCATTATGCAGTCCCGGTCAAAAGTTTAAAAACATTTGAAAAATGGCAAAAAATCATATTTTGCATGGTTGGACGTTAACAAGTTTCCAAGTTGAGCTTCAACATGCAACAAGAAGAAATTGGAGTGAGACAAAACATTTTTTTGAGCATGCAATTTATTGAAAACAACCCTTAAACTGAAATATGCTGTTTTACCACTGATGAAAAGTTTAGGACCATGTGCTCAAAAAAAGGCATGTGGTCTTAAACTTTTGATCAGCTGTAAAACAGCCTGTTGCACTCCCATTTTCTTGTTGCATTTTTTTTCTTTTAGATGTCGAGACTATCCAATCATTGCCCGACTCTTAAAATCTCCTGTTTCTCTTATGTTTTGTCCATCTAGCCTCTGCCTCTGTGGTTCCTGTCCCAGGAACATTTTCATGGCCCCTAAGCCCCAGAGGGAAGCCCAGGAGGGGCATGCTGCGGCGGGCTGTGTTCTCAGACCTCCAAAGAAAAGGTTTGGAGAGAACCTTCGAGAAGCAAAAATATATTAGCAAACCAGACAGGAAGAAGCTCGCCAGTAAACTGGATCTTAAAGACACCCAGGTACACACCACATCATGGTTTTGGACCATTACTAACACTGTGATTTGACATTTATTTATTCAGTCATGGCCATGAGGAATCTTGTACAATAGTAAAAAAAAATTAACACTCAGTTGATTATATTTTTGGAAGACATGCAAAAGTTGTCTGTAAAGGTTCTCAGTCATCCAGGGCATTGTAGTCTAAGGAGCTTGGAAAGAAAAACATCCGGAGCATCTTCAAGAAACTTAAAGAAGTCCAGATGCTTTTCTTTCCAAGCTCCTTAGACTAGATGCCAAGGTTATGAGATAATTACAAATTTCAGTAAATGGTATTTGTGCTATTAAAACATGTTTATGTGGGAACAGTGGTTCAAGTTCTAGTTTTAGTAGTTTTTTTTAGTTATTCATTTGACACTGTATAAAATAAAAACATGTACAACAATAAATCTTATCCCAAGAAGTTGATTCTGTTCATCTGGACGTAGCGTTTTCAGTGGGAGAAACTTTCATCATTCATCCAAGTGACTTCTTCAGTCTCAGCTGACTGCAGGTTTCCCCAACCTTTTAAACACTGCATTTGCATAATGACTGAAACTAGAACCAGTGGCGAACAATGGGCTGTGAGGTCAGTTCCTTGATCAATAATATGCAAATTGTTCTGACCATTGATCAATGGTATATATTGATATTTCTGAATAATGCAAAATGAAACTCATAGGATAATTATTATAATAATCATAATAATGAAAAAAATGTGTCTGTGAAGGTTCTCAGTCATCCAGGTCATCATAGTCTAAGGAGCTTGGAGAGAAAAGCATCTGGACTTCTTTAAGTTGCTTGAAGACGTTTCACCTCTCATCCGAGAAGCTTCTTCAGTTCTAAGGTCAAATGGTGGAGAGACCCAGATTTAAGCCCAGTGGGAGTTTCCCCCCACAGAGGGACAAAAGGACCCCCTGATGATCCTCTACCTAATCACATGGGCCAAGGCGTGAAAACGGGTGTGGGTCACAGTCAGCCAGGGTTTCGGGTGAGCTCATTGTGAAACCTGGCCCCACCCTATCATGCGATTTCCTGAGGTCAGATGGCCCAGGATGTGAGTGGGCGTTAAGGCGTCTGTGAAGGGAACTCAAAACTGGATTATAGATGGCAGAGAGTTGGTGTCGTAAACCCCCGCCTCTGTTCAAAGATGGTCGCTCACAGTGGACATAAATGGCTTCTTTCACTCCTCTTTCAAACCATCTGTCCTCTCTGTCCAAAATGTGAACATTGGCATCCTCGAAAGAGTGACCTTTATCCTTTAGATGCAGATGGACTGCTGAGTCTTGTCCTGTGGAGGTGGCTCTTCTATGTTGTGCCATGCGCTTGTGAAGTGGCTGTTTGGTCTCTCCAATGTAGAGGTCTGGGCAATCCTCACTGCACTGTACAGCATACACCACGTTGTTAAGTTTGTGTTTAGGAGTTTTGTCCAGAATGCCCTGACTTCTACATTGGAGAAACAAAACAGCCACTTCACAAGCACATGGCACAACATAGAAGAGCCACCTTCATGGGGATTAAATCTGGGACTCTCCATCATTTGACCCTAGAACTCAAGAAGCTTCTCGGATGAGAGGTGAAACGTCTTCAAGCAACTTAAAGAAGTCCAGACGCTTTTCTTTCCAAGCTCCTTAGACTACGATGAACTGGATGACTGAGAACCTTCGCATACATGTCTTAGATATGTACATATTTTTCATTTCAGCCTGAATGCAATCAAAGCACTGCCAGTGTCATGCTCCACCCAGACTCAATGTCTGGGTGGAGCATGTTCCACACCTCTATTGCCAAGGAGTTGCAGCTGCACTGTTGCTAGTGATAATCTGAGAATCAGGTGGTGGACAGTGGAGGTGAAGGGAGCTTTTAGGCTGAAGAAGGATTGGGCTTGGTTAGACTGTGGGTCTCTAGAGGTAGTTGCAAGCTACGTAAGTGGAGTTCAGCTCTGGCAGTGGCTGATGTGAAAAATCAGATGTGGGAGAAGTTTCGGTAGACCATGGAAAAATACTTTTGGTCGACCTCACAGCAATTCTGGCAAACTTTCAGACAACTCAGAAGGGGGAACTGGTGCTCTACTCACACTTAATACAACTGTCCTGGGGACACTACTGACCTCAACTGAGGATATAGTAAAGTGGTGGAAGAAACACACTAAGGATCTCCTCAATCCCAGTGTCAAGATATGTGTAATAGAAGCAGAGTCTGTGGATGAAGGGGAATAGTGGCCTCTTACTGGGAGTGACGTCACAAATTTAGTTGATCAACTGCTCAGTGACAGGGCCCCTGGGATAGATGATGTTTGCCCAGACTTCTTTAAATCTCGGGATGTTGTGTGGCTGTCCTGGTTGACATGTCTTCCCAATGCTGTGTGCAAGTCTGAAGCGGTGGCTATGGATGGGCATACTGGGATGTTGGTCCCCCCTTTTAAAGGAAGGGTACTGGAGGGTGTGCTCAAATTACAGGGAGATCACATTCCTCAGCCTACTTAGAAAAGTATTTGTTCAAATTTTAGGAATCTTGGGGTGTTGTTCACAAGTGAGGGTAGAGTGAAGCATGAGACTAACAGATGGATTGGCTCTGCACAGGCTGTACTAATGTGTTGTGGTGCAAAGAGACCTTAGTTTAAAGGTGAAGCTGTTGATTTACCAGTCAGTTTATGCTCCTACCCTCAACTGTAATCATAAGCTCATGAACTCGGAGAGAAAGAATGAGGTTGTGGATACAAGTGTAGTTTCCTACAAAGGGTGGCTGGGCTGTCCCTTAAGAGAAGGTGAAGAGTAGAGCAGCTGCTCTTCCACATCAAAAAGGATGATTCCTTGACTCCTCCTAGGTAAGCTGTTTCAGCCATACCCTACGGAAAGGAGGTCCTGAGGCAGATCCAGGTCTCGCTGGAGAGATTGTATTTCTAGACTGGCTGTGAAACCACTTGAAGAGGTGACTGGGGTTATGGAAGTTTAGGATTCTCTGTTTAAGGTGACTGCAAACACAAACCCAGATAAGTTGTAGAAAATGGATGGATGTACAGTACATAATAAATAAAAAACCTACGGTCTCTCCTTTATTTACCTTTCTTTTAAAGTGGTGTAGGTTCTCTCCACCGTTGCCAACTATTTGCTCATAGAATATTATCTGCTCAGGGAGGGTCTGTTATCTTTCTGGCCTGTAGGAGGGTGAGGGGAAATAAATCAGAGAAAAGAGAAGTACGGAATATGGTTTGGTTCTTTTCTTTGGTTTGCTGCTACATATGAAAAAAAGTATACATTAAATACTGAAAGAGCAGGAACTTACCAGCTGGCCACCATTAGTAGTTCAAACTTGAATCACAGAGATATTTTCTACTTGATGTTAACCTATTTTTTGTGTCATGTGAAGGTGAAAATCTGGTTCCAAAACCGCAGGATGAAATGGAGAAACTCCAAGGAGAGGGAGCTGCTGTCAACGGGCGGCTGTCGGCAGCAAACCCTCCCCACCAAAACCAATCCCCACCCAGATCTCACTGATGTGGGCAGCACGTACAGCCACAGGCTGAGCAGGATTGCACCATGCAACCACGAGTCGCATCTCTGTTGTCATCATCGTAACCCTTCAACTCTATCAGAGTCAGGCAAACAATCAGAACTGTCACAGTCAGACAGTGAAGAAATCACAGTTTTATAAGAGATTCAGATTAATGGAGTATTCCTAGAAGATGATGGAAGTAAATGAATTAGCTCTCCATTTTGCCCTCTATTTTTTTGTACAGTGTTGTGTATATTACCTTTATAGCATATCTGCACACACTAATTAAAGTATACTGAGCACTTTTAGATTTAATATTTGTAGGGTTTTTTTTTTACTTTAAATATACAAAATGTTCTTTCATTCATATTTGTATTTGTTGCATTCTCTCACACACAAAAGAAATAGAAAAATAAAAGAAACTCATCTAAAATGTCATGTCAGGTGTCCTGTCTACCTTGCCAAATTATGAACACAATGCCAACAACACAAAGAAAGTCGGAAAAACAATCCAAAGGGTTTTTAAAACAATCTGCTCTATGATTCTACTGTAGAAGCAGGTAGGTTAATTCCAAGGAGAGGGAGGGTAGCAGAAAATTACACCACAACAGCGAACAATCAATATGTGACTCCAACATTACTGGAGGGCGAGGCAAAGAGTAAGCATCTGGTTAGATACCATATTTTAAAGGTTATTAGGGCCAAGTACAGTATCCTCAGCTTTATCTGAATTTAGAAGCATGAAATTAGAGGTCATCTGTTCTTTATGCCTTTAAGACATTCATGCAGTTTAATAATTAGTATGGTTATTTGGATTAATGGATGGGTAAAGTTAGGCTTATTTTGAATGGCAGTGAAAATACATGCTATATCTTCTAATGATACTGACTAAGGGAATCATGTATAACATAAATTACTCCTAGCACGTGGTTGGTGCAAGCTGGTGGACACCAGAGGTGAAGGGAGCCATCAGAGAAGCAAAAACTTGGGTGTGGGAGAAAAGTTTTTCTATGGCCTAAGTAATTGCTTTGAGACTTTCGTAAGGCCTCAAAGCAATTATGGCAAACCATCAGGTGACTCAGGAAAGTCCTGCTCTACCAACATGGTGGAGTGTTGCTGACTTCAACTGAGGGTATTGTTAGGTGGTGGTAGGAGTGAAGTCGCTGAGGCACCTAAACAGCTCCTTGGTTGCAGGGCCTGTAAGTGGATGAGTTCCTGAAGCTTGGGTGTTTGCCCAACCACCCTACATGCGTTTTGTGGACTTGGAAAAGACATTTGACTGTGTCCCTCAGAGTATTCTGTGCAAGGTGCTTCGGCAGTCTGGGGAGTCTGGCTTTTTTTGGATGCGTGGTCCTAAACTGTTAATCAGCTGTACAACAGCCTGTTTCAGTTTAAGGCTACGTGTACACTTATCTGGATAAATTTGAAAACGGCTAAAAAGGCTCCGCGTCCACACTATCATTTTCAATCGTTTCCAAACAGTTATTATCCACACCGAAACGACGGAAAACGCTTACATTCCTGTTTTGTGCATGCATGAAACGAAGGACAATTCGACCTGCGTCATTTCTGTCTGTTGTTTATTTACTTTCCGGCTCTTTGAAAGGTCATGCCAAAATGTTGAGAAAATCACAGAGTTTTTTAAATGGTCTGACAATGAGGTGGAGTTGTCGCTGCGAGTAACACAAAAGTACAAAGTTGCAAAAGCGAGTGAGAGTTAAAGAATTTGAAGAAAAGCTATCTGGAGCATGTACAAACTGATATTAATCTTGTCAAGTGCTGTCAAATCTGAGAGCAAACAAAACAAATGCAGTATAATGCCCTCTGCTGTCTTAGTTTAATTGGTCACATGACTGCATCATTTGACTAAAATGCGTCATCGTTTCCGGAAGCCTGTGGTTAAGCAGTCCACACTGTGATGTGAAAATGGCATTTTCAAATGTATCAGCTTTGGAGAGCTCAGTGTGGACGGAAGGCCAAAAAGGAGAGAAAAATGATGGCTTTTCAAATGTAAACGTATTAGTGTGGACATGGCCTTGCTGTTTTCAATAAATTGTATGCTCAAAAGATGTTTTCTCTCACTTCGATTTCTTCTTGTTGCATGTTGAAGCTCTCCTTTGAACCTTGTTAAGATCCAACTATGCAAAATATGATTCTTTTGCCATTTTTCCAGTGTTCTTAAACTTTTGATCGGGACTGTACAATCTGTGGAAATGAGCTTTCTCGAAGGGTAGGCTGGGCTCTCCCTTAGAGATAGGGTGAGGAGCTTGGCCATTTTGGAGGGGCTCAGAGTAGAACCACTATTCTTCCACATCGAAATGAGCCAGTAGAAGTGACACTGACAAGGATTCCTCCTCGGTACCTCCTGCCTGAGATGTTCTGAGGATGTCCCACCAGAAGGAGCCTCCAGGGCAGACCCTGGACACACTGGAGAGATATCTCTTGGCTGGTGCATGATGCAGTGACTGTTTCTTCTTCAGTCACCTTTTTCACTTACTGTGTGTTTATACACCACTTTAATTATTAATTATTATTTATCTCTTGCTCTATTCCTTATTTTACCTATTCCTTTAAAAAGCTCACGTTTAACTGTTCCCTTTTAACTGGTGCTTCTAAAATGGCTGTTGGCATGAATGTTTGTTTGTAATGTGTGACTCTGACCCTGTAACAAGCTAACAACCTCTCCAAGGTGTAACCTGCCTCTTACCCGACTGTAATAGTTCCAGCGACACTGTGACCATAAATTGGATATACAAAACAAAAAAAATGGATTTTTGTGAACTGAATATGCTGGACTTTACTGGACACAATATGACATCAACATGGATTTCTTTTCCCCCCCAACATTTTATATAATATACAATTAACTGATCATGAAAATCATTTAAAACTAAGAATGGTATTACTTAATGAGACACTAGACACTACAAAAGTAGCCTGGCTTTACCTATGATACAATTCAAAAGTCTGTATTTTTCAAAGGATGTTGTTTACAAAGGATGTACAGAATACATTTGAAAGCTAAGGATGGATAAAAATGTATGACCTTTGTAAATAAAATACAAGAATTTTTAATATTTAATAAAGAACCTGAAACCAGCCCTCTGTAAAACATTTCATGAATATAACATACAAAGCACATGCCCTGTGTGTCACTCTGTCTCACTGGGAGGATTGACAGCAGATCCTTGAATGATGTCTCTGATTCTCTGTGTATCCACCAACAGCGCTTCATTATTAGGGTCAATCTTCAGAGCAGCAAGGAAGTCTTGGAGCCCTGAAATTAAATTGTAGGTAGATCAGCTAAGACCTGGACACCTTTTGAGTCACTGTAACAAACACGCTCCACATATTTGACCTTACCCTTGCCCTTAGGTAGGACAAAGTTACTGTCATGCAAGTTACAACTCAAGCCTTGAGTCATGGCTAACAAGTTCTAAGTAAAGTCCGAAACAAATCACTGAGTGCAACACATCAATTTATTGACATTTTAAAGCAACAAACCTTCTGGATAGGCCTGCAGCTCGCAGAAGGCAGATCCTCGACGGACAAAAGCTCGAACTCTGGCAGCTGCATTGGCAGGGACTGGTGGAGTCAGCAGATCAAGTGCCTGCAATAAAAAAAAGTGGGCAGATGTTTACTGTATGCTATTCCTCTGGAAAGTAAATAAATCTTGACCATTCATTGTCAGAGTTGGACCATCCAGAGCATCTGTCAGTCCACCTGTGCAACAAATCCAGTTGTGAAATTTTCTCGCTGCTAAAGTCAATGTTTGTGGTTTTATAACAAAGTGGAAGCCACTGGGAACAACAGCAACTTCAGCCACAAAGTGGCAGACCACGTAAATCAACCGAGCAGGGTCAGCCGATACACAGAAGTTCTGCAGAGTCTGTTTATTTACCATTAGAGCAGTGGATTGGTCTTTTATATGTTCCACTGGAGCACTCAAAGTGCTTAACACAACATGCCTCTTTCACCCATTCATAAAAGCAAATTTTTTTACTTGAGTGCTTTGTATCTAAGATTCACACATTCACACTCATACTCCAATTGTCATGGTCTGGCAGTTCTCACCGGCAGACCTGCCCGTTGTGTCCATGTTTGTGGTGTTTTTTGTTCTTCCTCCTTTTCCCCGTTTCCCCGTTATATGTGTTTATGTTGACGTTCGTGCTCCCGGAAGTTTAGGATCCCCAATGATCATTCGATCCAAAAGTGTTCCTGCTGTGGAGGCAGCCACACCTGTCGCTCATCAGCTGCCGCCAGCGGCAGTGTCCTATTTAACAGTGTGGCTGGATCGTTGAGTTTACCTCATCACTACAGCCGTGGACTTGCTTTAGAAAAACCTCGCTCTGGAGATGGATTGCCTAGCTAACTCACTGTGTTTATCTTCACTAGGAATTGGGAGCAGAGTGTGTTTTCACAGGAGCAGTGTCACGGATTGCATGGGATTTTGCCATTTCACTGTTCACGGACACAAGCACTGTGTGGGGATTTTGAAGAAGATCACCTTGCCGGGACTTGTATATATTTTACCTGTTGTTTTTCACTGTAAATAAATTCACTATTTTCTCTCAGAAGAGTCCCGTGTTTGGGTCCGGATCCTACCTACACCCTGACCCCATTGGATGCTTCAGAGAATACCTTGCGGTTAGTATCTTGTCCAAGGATAATTGTCATGTAGACTGAGGCAGCAAAGGTCCTTCTGAATAGTAGATGGCCTGGTTTACCCCCTAAACCACAGACACCCCTTCTCCATCTGGCAATCCGATGGATGAGTTTTGGTTTGTGTCAGCAGAACAGTACTTGTCTGACTGCAAGTGTAAAGTTTGGTGAAGGTGGGATTATGGTGTGGGGTTATTTTTCAGGTGTTGAAACTCTTAATGCTTCAGCATACTAAGACATTTTGGGCAATTTCATGCTCCCAACTTCATGAGAACAGTTTGGGGATGGTCCCCAAGTGTTCCAACATACAGTGGGGCCAAAAAGTATTTAGTCAGCCACCGATTGTGCAAGTTCCCCC